>NW_026894086.1:0-200197 GCF_032452875.1 Bos javanicus | reverse complement strand
GCTCGTCATGGAATGATCACGTAGCAACCATATACTGGTAACGTGACTGGATCATGCAAAGATCACGAAATGATCATGCACTGTTCACGTTGACTGATCATGTACTGATCACGTGACTGATCATGCACTGATCACGTGGCTATCATGCTCTGCTCACGTGGCTGATCATGCAACGATCACGTAGCAACCATGTACTGGTCACGTGACTGATCATGCACTGATCACGTAATTGATCCTGCACTGATCACGTGGCTCATCATGCACTGATCACGTGGCTGATCACACAAGGATCACGTGACTGATCATGCACTGATCACTGGCTGATCATGCACTGATCACGGGATATCATGCACTGATCACGGCTGATCACACACGTATCACATGACTGATCATGCACTGATCACGTGGCTATCATGCACTGATCACGTGGCTATCATGCACTGATCATGTGGCTGATCATGCAATGATCACGTAGCTACCATGTACTGGTCACGTGACTGATCATGCACTGATCACGTAATTGATCATGCACTGATCATGTGGCTGATCATGCACTGATCACGTGGCTGATCATACACTGTTCACATAACTGATCATGCACTGATCACGTGACTGATCATGCACTGATCACGTGGCTATCATGCACTGATCACTTGGCTGACATACACTGATCACGTGCCTGGTCATGCACTGATCACGTGACTGATCATGCACTGATCTCGTGTCTGATCATGCACTGATCACGTGGCTATCATGCACTGCTCACGTGGCTGAACATGCCATGATCACGCAGCTACCATGTACTGGTCACATGACTGATCATGCACTGATCACGTGACTGATCATGCAGTGATCACGTGGCTATCATGAACTACTCACGTGGCTGATCATGCAATGATCATGTAGCTACCATGTACAGGTCACGTGAATGATCATACACCCATCAGGTGACTGATCATGCACTGATCACGTGGCTATCATGCACTGATCACGAGACTGATCATGCACTGTTCACGTCTATATCATGCACTGATTACATGACTGCCCGTGCACTGATCACGTGGATGATCATACACTAATCTTGTGACAGATCATGCACTGATCACGTGGCTGATCATGCACTGATACCATGACTGAGCATGGACTGATCACATGACTATCATGTAGTGATCACGTGACTTAATGGCGCTGATCATGTGACTGATCATGCGCTGATCATGTTTGCTATCATACACTGATCATGTGCCTCTGGAGGCAATAAACAAAGAGCTGAGTAGGCACGAATCAAACAGTCAGCAGGCAATAATCATGGAACTCAGGTGTGAGGAATCATGCTGCTCAGCTGGCAATAATCAAGCAGCTGAGCAGGCAGGAATTACACAGCACAGCTGGCAATTGTCAAGCAGATGACAGGCAGGAATCGTGCAGCTCAGCTGGCAATTGTCAAGCAGATGAGCAGACAGTAATCACGCAGCTCAGCAGGCCCAGATCACGTGACTGAGCATGCACTGTTCACGTGGCTGATCATACACTGATCACGTGATGATCATGCACTGATCACTTGGATATCATGCACTGATCACGTGGCTGATCATACACTGTTCACGTGTCTGACCATGCACTGATCACGTGGCTGATCATACACTGCTCACGTAACTGATCATGCACTGATCACGTGGCTATCATGCACTGATCACGTGGCTGAACATGCACTGTTCACGTGGCTGATCACACACCTGTCACGTGACATATCATGCACTGATCACGTGGCACTCATGCACTGATCACGTGGCTGATCATACTCTGCTCACGTAACTCATGCACACATCACGTGGCTATCATGCACTGCTCACGTGGCTCGTCATGGAATGATCACGAGCAACCATATACTGGTAACGTGACTGATCATGCAAAGATCACGTAAATGATCATGCACTGTTCACGTGACTGATCAGGTACTGATCACGTGACTGATCATGCACTGACCACGTGGCTATCATGCTCTGCTCACGTGGCTGATCATGCAACGATCACGTAGCAACCATGTACTGGTCACGTGACTGATCATGCACTGATCACGTAATTGATCCTGCACTGATCACGTGGCTCATCATGCACTGATCACGTGGCTGATCACACATGTATTACGTGACTGATCATGCACTGATCACGTGGCTCTCATGCACTGATCACGTGGCTGTCATGCACTGATCACGTGCATATCATGCACTGATCACGTGGCTGATCACACACGTATCACATGACTGATCATGCTCTGATCACGTGGCTATCATGCACTGATCACGTGGCTATCATGCACTGATCACGTGGCTGATCATGCACTGATCACGTAGCTACCATGTACTGGTCACGTGACTGATCATGCACTGATCACGTAATTGATCATGCACTGATCACGTGGCTGATCATGCACTGATCACGTGGCTGATCATGCACTGATCACATGACTGATCATGCACTGATCACGTGGCTATCATGCACTGATCACGTGGCTGACATACACTGATCACGTGGCTATCATGCACTGATCACGTGGCTGATCATGCAATGATCATGTAGCTACCATGTACAGGTCACGTGAATGATCATACACCCATCAGGTGACTGATCATGCACTGATCACGTGGCTATCATGCACTGATCACGAGACTGATCATGCACTGTTCACGTCTATATCATGCACTGATCACATGACTGCCCGTGCACTGATCACGTGGATGATCATACACTAATCTTGTGACAGATCATGCACTGATCACGTGGCTGATCATGCACTGATACCATGACTGAGCATGGACTGATCACATGACTATCATGTAGTGATCACGTGACTTAATGGCGCTGATCATGTGACTGATCATGCGCTGATCATGTTTGCTATCATACACTGATCATGTGCCTCTGGAGGCAATAAAAAAAGAGCTGAGTAGGCACGAATCAAACAGTCAGCAGGCAATAATCATGGAACTCAGGTGTGAGGAATCATGCTGCTCAGCTGGCAATAATCAAGCAGCTGAGCAGGCAGGAATTACACAGCACAGCTGGCAATTGTCAAGCAGATGACAGGCAGGAATCGTGCAGCTCAGCTGGCAATTGTCAAGCAGATGAGCAGACAGTAATCACGCAGCTCAGCAGGCCCAGATCATGTGACTGAGCATGCACTGTTCACGTGGCTGATCATACACTGATCACGTGATGATCATGCACTGATCACTTGGATATCATGCACTGATCACATGGCTGATCATACACTGTTCACATGTCTGACCATGCACTGATCACGTGGCTGATCATACACTGCTCACGTAACTGATCATGCACTGATCACGTGGCTATCATGCACTGATCACGTGGCTGAACATGCACTGTTCACGTGGCTGATCACACACCTGTCACGTGACATATCATGCACTGATCACGTGGCACTCATGCACTGATCACGTGGCTGATCATACTCTGCTCACGTAACTCATGCACACATCACGTGGCTATCATGCACTGCTCACGTGGCTCGTCATGGAATGATCACGTAGCAACCATATACTGGTAACGTGACTGATCATGCAAAGATCACGTAAATGATCATGCACTGTTCACGTGACTGATCATGTACTGATCACGTGACTGATCATGCACTGACCACGTGGCTATCATGCTCTGCTCACATAGCTGATCATGCAACGATCACGTAGCAACCATGTACTGGTCACGTGAGTGATCATGCACTGATCACGTAATTGATCCTGCACTGATCACGTGGCTCATCATGCACTGATCACGTGGCTGATCACACATGTATCACGTGACTGATCATGCACTGATCACGTGGCTCTCATGCACTGATCACGTGGTTGTCATGCACTGATCACGTGGATATCATGCACTGATTACGTGGCTGATCACACACGTATCACATGACTGATCATGCACTGAGCACGTGGCTATCATGCACTGATCACGTGGCTATCATGCACTGATCATGTGGCTGATCAGGCAATGATCACGTAGCTACCATGTACTGGTCACGTGACTGATCATGCACTGATCACGTAATTGATCATGCACTGATCATGTGGCTGATCAGGCAATGATCACGTAGCTACCATGAACTGGTCACGTGACTGATCATGCACTGATCACGTAATTGATCATGCACTGATCATGTGGCTGATCATGCACTGATCACGTGGCTGATCATGCACTGATCACGTGACTGATCATGCACTGATCTCGTGTCTGATCATGCACTGATCACGTGGCTATCATGCACTGCTCATGTGGCTGATCATGCCATGATCACGCAGCTACCATGTACTGGTCACATGACTGATCATGCACTGATCACGTGACTGATCATGCAGTGATCACGTGGCTATCATGAACTACTCACGTGGCTGATCATGCAATGATCATGTAGCTACCATGTACAGGTCACGTGAATGATCATACACCCATCAGGTGACTGATCATGCACTGATCACGTGGCTATCATGCACGGATCACGAGACTGGTCATGCACTGTTCACGTCTATATCATGCACTGATCACATGACTGCCCGTGCACTGATCACGTGGATGATCATACACTAATCTTGTGACAGATCATGCACTGATCACGTGGCTGATCATGCACTGATACCGTGACTGAGCATGGACTGATCACATGACTATCATGTAGTGATCACGTGATTTAATGGCGCTGATCATGTGACTGATCATGCGCTGATCATGTTTGCTATCATACACTGATCATGTGCCTCTGGAGGCAATAAACAAAGAGCTGAGTAGGCACGAATCAAACAGTCAGCAGGCAATAATCATGGAACTCAGGTGTGAGGAATCATGCTGCTCAGCTGACAATAATCAAGCAGCTGAGCAGGCAGGAATTACGCAGCACAGCTGGCAATTGTCAAGCAGATGACAGGCTGGAATTGTGCAGCTCAGCTGGCAATTGTCAAGCAGATGAGCAGACAGTAATCACGCAGCTCAGCAGGCCCAGATCACGTGACTGAGCATGCACTGTTCACGTGGCTGATCATACACTGATCACGTGATGATCATGCACTGATCACTTCGATATCATGCACTGATCACGTGGCTGATCATACACTGTTCACGTGTCTGACCATGCACTGATCACGTGGCTGATCATACACTGCTCACGTAACTGATCATGCACTGATCACGTGGCTATCATGCACTGATCACGTGGCTGAACATGCACTGTTCACGTGGCTGATCACACACCTGTCACGTGACATACCATGCACTGATCACGTGGCACTCATGCACTGATCACGTGGCTGATCATACTCTGCTCACGTAACTCATGCACACATCACGTGGCTATCATGCACTGCTCACGTGCCTCGTCATGGAATGATCACGTAGCAACCATATACTGGTAACGTGACTGATCATGCAAAGATCACGTAAATGATCATGCACTGTTCACGTGACTGATCATGTACTGATCACGTGACTGATCATGCACTGACCACGTGGCTATCATGCTCTGCTCACGTGGCTGATCATGCAACGATCACGTAGCAACAATGTACTGGTCACGTGACTGATCATGCACTGATCACGTAATTGATCCTGCACTGATCACGTGGCTCATCATGCACTGATCACGTGGCTGATCACACATGTATCACGTGACTGATCATGCACTGGTCCCGTGGCTCTCATGCACTGATCACGTGGCTGTCATGCACTGATCACGTGGATATCATGCACTGATCACGTGGCTGATCACACACGTATCACATGACTGATCATGCACTGATCACGTGGCTATCATGCACTGATCACGTGGCTATCATGCACTGATCATGTGGCTGATCAGGCAATGATCACGTAGCTACCATGTACTGGTCACGTGACTGATCATGCACTGATCACGTAATTGATCATGCACTGATCATGTGGCTGATCATGCACTGATCACGTGGCTGATCATACACTGATCACATAACTGATCATGCACTGATCACGTGACTGATCATGCACTGATCACGTGGCTATCATGCACTGATCACTTGGCTGGACATACACTGATCACGTGCCTGGTCATGCACTGATCACGTGACTGATCATGCACTGATCTCGTGTCTGATCATGCACTGATCACGTGGCTATCATGCACTGCTCACGTGGCTGAACATGCCATGGTCACGCAGCTACCATGTACTGGTCACATGACTGATCATGCACTGATCACGTGACTGATCATGCAGTGATCACGTGGCTATCATGAACTACTCACGTGGCTGATCATGCAATGATCATGTAGCTACCATGTACAGGTCACGTGAATGATCATACACCCATCAGGTGACTGATCATGCACTGATCACGTGGCTATCATGCACTGATCACGAGACTGATCATGCACTGTTCACGTCTATATCATGCACTGATTACATGACTGCCCGTGCACTGATCACGTGGATGATCATACACTAATCTTGTGACAGATCATGCACTGATCACGTGGCTGATCATGCACTGATACCATGACTGAGCATGGACTGATCACATGACTATAATGTAGTGATCACGTGACTTAATGGCGCTGATCATGTGACTGATCATGCGCTGATCATGTTTGCTATCATACACTGATCATGTGCCTCTGGAGGCAATAAACAAAGAGCTGAGTAGGCACGAATCAAACAGTCAGCAGGCAATAATCATGGAACTCAGGTGTGAGGAATCATGCTGCTCAGCTGGCAATAATCAAGCAGCTGAGCAGGCAGGAATTACACAGCACCGCTGGCAATTGTCAAGCAGATGACAGGCAGGAATCGTGCAGCTCTGCTGGCAATTGTCAAGCAGATGAGCAGACAGTAATCACGCAGCTCAGCAGGCCCAGATCACGTGACTGAGCATGCACTGTTCACGTGGCTGATCATACACTGATCACGTGATGATCATGCACTGATCACTTGGATATCATGCACTGATCACGTGGCTGATCATACACTGTTCACGTGTCTGACCATGCACTGATCACGTGGCTGATCATACACTGCTCACGTAACTGATCATGCACTGATCACGTGGCTATCATGCACTGATCACGTGGCTGAACATGCACTGTTCACGTGGCTGATCACACACCTGTCACGTGACATATCATGCACTGATCACGTGGCACTCATGCACTGATCACGTGGCTGATCATACTCTGCTCACGTAACTCATGCACACATCACGTGGCTATCATGCACTGCTCACGTGGCTCGTCATGGAATGATCACGTAGCAACCATATACTGGTAACGTGACTGATCATGCAAAGATCACGTAAATGATCATGCACTGTTCACGTGACTGATCATGTACTGATCACGTGACTGATCATGCACTGACCACGTGGCTATCATGCTCTGCTCACGTGGCTGATCATGCAACGATCACGTAGCAACCATGTACTGGTCACGTGACTGATCATGCACTGATCAGGTAATTGATCCTGCACTGATCACGTGGCTCATCATGCACTGATCACGTGGCTGATCACACATGTATCACGTGACTGATCATGCACTGATGCCGTGGCTCTCATGCACTGATCACGTGGCTGTCATGCACTGATCACGTGGATATCATGCACTGATCACGTGGCTGATCACTCACGTATCACATGACTGATCATGTAATGATCACGTGGCTATCATGCACTGATTACGTGGCTATCATGCACTGATCATGTGGCTGATCAGGCAATGATCACGTAGCTACCATGTACTGGTCACGTGACTGATCATGCACTGATCACGTAATTGATCATGCACTGATCATGTGGCTGATCATGCACTGATCACGTGGCTGATCATACACTGATCACATAACTGATCATGCACTGATCACGTGGCTATCATGCACTGATCACTTGGCTGGACATACACTGATCACGTGACTGGTCATGCACTGATCACGTGGCTGATCATGCAATGATCATGTAGCTACCATGTACAGGTCACGTGAATGATCATACACCCATCAGGTGACTGATCATGCACTGATCACGTGGCTATCATGCACTGATCACGAGACTGATCAAGCACTGTTCACGTCTATATCATGCACTGATTACATGACTGCATTTGCACTGATCACGTGGATGATCATACACTAATCTTGTGACAGATCATGCACTGATCACGTGGCTGATCATGCACTGATACCATGAGTGAGCATGGACTGATCACATGACTATCATGTAGTGATCACGTGACTTAATGGCGCTGATCATGTGACTGATCATGAGCTGATCATGTTTGCTATCATACACTGATCATGTGCCTCTGGAGGCAATAAACAAAGAGCTGAGTAGGCACGAATCAAACAGTCAGCAGGCAATAATCATGGAACTCAGGTGTGAGGAATCATGCTGCTCAGCTGGCAATAATCAAGCAGCTGAGCAGGCAGGAATTACACAGCACAGCTGGCAATTGTCAAGCAGATGACAGGCAGGAATCGTGCAGCTCAGCTGACAATTGTCAAGCAGATGAGCAGACAGTAATCACGCGTCTCAGCAGGCCCAGATCATGTGACTGAGCATGCACTGTTCACGTGGCTGATCATACACTGATCACGTGATGATCATGCACTGATCACTTGGATATCATGCACTGATCACATGGCTGATCATACACTGTTCACATGTCTGACCATGCACTGATCACGTGGCTGATCATACACTGCTCACGTAACTGATCATGCACTGATCACGTGGCTATCATGCACTGATCACGTGGCTGAACATGCACTGTTCACGTGGCTGATCACACACCTGTCACGTGACATATCATGCACTGATCACGTGGCACTCATGCACTGATCACGTGGCTGATCATACACTGTTCACGTGTCTGACCATGCACTGATCACGTGGCTGATCACACACCTGTCACGTGACATACCATGCACTGATCACGTGGCACTCATGCACTGATCACGTGGCTGATCATACTCTGCTCACGTAACTCATGCACACATCACGTGGCTAACATGCACTGCTCACGTGGCTCGTCATGGAATGATCACGTAGCAACCATATACTGGTAACGTGACTGATCATGCAAAGATCACATAAATGATCATGCACTGTTCACGTGACTGATCATGTACTGATCACGTGACTGATCATGCACTGAACACGTGGCTATCATGCTCTGCTCACGTGGCTGATCATGCAACGATCACGTAGCAACCATGTACTGGTCACGTGACTGATCGTGCACTGATCACGTAATTGATCCTGCACTGATCACGTGGCTCATCATGCACTGATCACGTGGCTGATCACACATGTATCACGTGACTGATCATGCACTGATCCCGTGGCTCTCATGCACTGATCACGTGGCTGTCATGCACTGATCACGTGGATATCATGCACCGATCACGAGACTGGTCATGCACTGTTCACGTCTATATCATGCACTGATCACATGACTGCCCGTACACTGATCACGTGGATGATCATACACTAATCTTGTGACAGATCATGCACTGATCACGTGGCTGATCATGCACTGATACCGTGACTGAGCATGGACTGATCACATGACTATCATGTAGTGATCACGTGACTTAATGGCGTTGATCATGTGACTGATCATGCGCTGATCATGTTTGCTATCATACACTGATCATGTGCCTCTGGAGGCAATAAACAAAGAGCTGAGTAGGCACGAATCAAACAGTCAGCAGGCAATAATCATGGAACTCAGCTGTGAGGAATCATGCTGCTCAGCTGGCAATAATCAAGCAGCTGAGCAGGCAGGAATCGTGCAGCTCAGCTGGCCCAGATCACGTGACTGAGCATGCACTGTTCACGTGGCTGATCATACACTGATCACGTGATGATCATGTACTGATCACTTGGATATCATGCACTGATCACGTGGCTGATCATAAACTGTTCACGTAACTCATGCACACATCACGTGGCTATCATGCACTGCTCACGTGGCTCGTCATGGAATGATCACGTAGCAACCATATACTGGTAACGTGACTGATCATGCAAAGATCACGTAAATGATCATGCACTGTTCACGTGACTGATCATGTACTGATCACGTGACTGATCATGCACTGACCACGTGGCTATCATGCTCTGCTCACGTGGCTGATCATGCAACGATCACGTAGCAACCATGTACTGGTCACGTAACTGATCATGCACCGAGCACGTAGTTGATCATGCACTGATCACGAGCCTGGTCATGCACTGATCACGTGGCTGATCATGCACTGATCACGTGACTGATCATGCACTGATCACGTAATTGATCCTGCACTGATCACGTGGCTCATCATGCACTGATCACGTGGCTGATCACACATGTATCACGTGACTGATCATGCACTGATCCCGTGGCTCTCATGCACTGATCACGTGGCTGTCATGCACTGATCACGTGGATATCATGCACTGATCATGTGGCTGATCACACACGTATCACATGACTGATCATGCACTGATCACGTGGCTATCATGCACTGATCACGTGGCTATCATGCACTGATCACGTGGCTTATCAGGCAATGATCACGTAGCTACCTTGTACTGGTCAGGTAACTGATCATGCACTGAGCACGTAATTGATCATGCACTGATCATGTGGCTGATCATGCACTGATCACGCACTGATCACGTGGCTGGACATACACTGATCACGTGCCTGGTCATGCACTGATCACGTGACTGATCATGCACTGATCTCGTGTCTGATCATGCACTGATCACGTGACTGATCATGCACTGATCTCGTGACTGATCATGCACTGATCACGTGGCTATCATGCACTGCTCACGTGGCTGATCATGCCATGATCACGCAGCTACCATGTACTGGTCACATGACTGATCTTGCACTGATCACGTGACTGATCATGCAGTGATCACGTGGCTATCATGAACTACTCACGTGGCTGATCATGCAATGATCATGTAGCTACCATGTACAGGTCACGTGAATGATCATACACCCATCAGGTGACTGATCATGCACTGATCACGTGGCTACCATGCACTGATCACGAGACTGATCATGCACTGTTCACGTCTATATCATGCACTGATCACATGACTGCCCGTGCACTGATCACGTGGATGATCATACACTAATCTTGTGACAGATCATGCACTGATCACGTGGCTATTCATGCACTGATACCGTGACTGAGCATGGACTGATCACATGACTATCATGTAGTGATCACGTGACTTAATGGCGCTGATCATGTGACTGATCATGCGCTGATCATGTTTGCTATCATACACTGATCATGTGCCTCTGGAGGCAATAAACAAAGAGCTGAGTTGGCACGAATCAAACAGTCAGCAGGCAATAATCATGGAACACAGGTGTGAGGAATCATGCTGCTCAGCTGGCAATAATCAAGCAGCTGAGCAGGCAGGAATTACGCAGCACAGCTGGCAATTGTCAAGCAGATGACAGGCAGGAATCGTGCAGCTCAGCTGGCAATTGTCAAGCAGATTAGCAGACAGTAATCACGCAGCTCAGCAGGCCCAGATCACGTGACTGAGCATGTACTGTTCACGTGTCTGATCATGTACTGATCACGTGACTGATCATGCACTGACGACGTGGCTATCATGCTCTGCTCACGTGGCTGATCATGCAACGATCACGTCGCAACCATGTACTGGTCACGTGACTGATCATGCACTGATCACGTAATTGATCCTGCACTGATCACGTGGCTCATCATGCACTGATCACGAGACTGATCAAGCACTGTTCACGTCTATATCATGCACTGATTACATGACTGCATTTGCACTGATCACGTGGATGATCATACACTAATCTTGTGACAGATCATGCACTGATCACGTGGCTGATCATGCACTGATACCATGACTGAGCATGGACTGATCACATGACTATCATGTAGTGATCACGTGACTTAATGGCGCTGATCATGTGACTGATCATGCGCTGATCATGTTTGCTATCATACACTGATCATGTGCCTCTGGAGGCAATAAACAAAGAGCTGAGTAGGCACGAATCAAACAGTCAGCAGGCAATAATCATGGAACTCAGGTGTGAGGAATCATGCTGCTCAGCTGGCAATAATCAAGCAGCTGAGCAGGCAGGAATTACACAGCACAGCTGGCAATTGTCAAGCAGATGACAGGCAGGAATCGTGCAGCTCAGCTGGCAATTGTCAAGCAGATGAGCAGACAGTAATCACGCAGCTCAGCAGGCCCAGATCATGTGACTGAGCATGCACTGTTCACGTGGCTGATCATACACTGATCACGTGATGATCATGCACTGATCACTTGGATATCATGCACTGATCACGTGGCTGATCATACACTGTTCACGTGTCTGACCATGCACTGATCACGTGGCTGATCATACACTGCTCACGTAACTGATCATGCACTGATCACGTGGCTATCATGCACTGATCACGTGGCTGAACATGCACTGTTCACGTGGCTGATCACACACCTGTCACGTGACATATCATGCACTGATCACGTGGCACTCATGCACTGATCACGTGGCTGATCATACTCTGCTCACGTAACTCATGCACACATCACGTGGCTATCATGCACTGCTCACGTGGCTCGTCATGGAATGATCACGTAGCAACCATATACTGGTAACGTGACTGATCATGCAAAGATCACGTAAATGATCATGCACTGTTCACGTGACTGATCATGTACTGATCACGTGACTGATCATGCACTGACCACGTGGCTATCATGCTCTGCTCACGTGGCTGATCATGCAACGATCACGTAGCAACCATGTACTGGTCACGTGACTGATCATGCACTGATCACGTAATTGATCCTGCACTGATCACGTGGCTATCATTCACTGATCATGTGGGTGATCAGGCAATGATCACGTAGCTACCATGTACTGGTCACGTGACTGATCATGCACTGATCACGTAATTGATCATGCACTGATCATGTGGCTGATCAGGCAATGATCACGTAGCTACCATGTACTGGTCACGTGACTGATCATGCACTGATCACGTAATTGATCATGCACTGATCATGTGGCTGATCATGCACTGATCACGTGGCTGATCATGCACTGATCACGTGACTGATCATGCACTGATCTCGTGTCTGATCATGCACTGATCACGTGGCTATCATGCACTGCTCACGTTGCTGATCATGCCATGATCACGCAGCTACCATGTACTGGTCACATGACTGATCATGCACTGATCACGTGACTGATCATGCAGTGATCACGTGGCTATCATGAACTACTCACGTGGCTGATCATGCAATGATCATGTAGCTACCATGTACAGGTCACGTGAATGATCATACACCCATCAGGTGACTGATCATGCACTGATCACGTGGCTATCATGCACGGATCACGAGACTGGTCATGCACTGTTCACGTCTATATCATGCACTGATCACATGACTGCCCGTGCACTGATCACGTGGATGATCATACACTAATCTTGTGACAGATCATGCACTGATCACGTGGCTGATCATGCACTGATACCGTGACTGAGCATGGACTGATCACATGACTATCATGTAGTGATCACGTGACTTAATGGCGCTGATCATGTGACTGATCATGCGCTGATCATGTTTGCTATCATACACTGATCATGTGCCTCTGGAGGCAATAAACAAAGAGCTGAGTAGGCACGAATCAAACAGTCAGCAGGCAATAATCATGGAACACAGGTGTGAGGAATCATGCTGCTCAGCTGGCAATAATCAAGCAGCTGAGCAGGCAGGAATTACGCAGCACAGCTGGCAATTGTCAAGCAGATGACAGGCAGGAATCGTGCAGCTCAGCTGGCAATTGTCAAGCAGATGAGCAGACAGTAATCACGCAGCTCAGCAGGCCCAGATCACGTGACTGAGCATGTACTGTTCACGTGGCTGATCATACACTGATCACGTGATGATCATGCACTGATCACTTGGATATCATGCACTGATCACGTGGCTGATCAGGCAATGATCACGTAGCTACCATGTACTGGTCACGTGACTGATCATGCACTGATCACGTAATTGATCATGCACTGATCATGTGGCTGATCATGCACTGATCACGTGGCTGATCATACACTGATCACATAACTGATCATGCACTGATCACGTGGCTATCATGCACTGATCACTTGGCTGGACATACACTGATCACGTGCCTGGTCATGCACTGATCACGTGGCTGATCATGCAATGATCATGTAGCTACCATGTACAGGTCACGTGAATGATCATACACCCATCAGGTGACTGATCATGCACTGATCACGTGGCTATCATGCACTGATCACGAGACTGATCAAGCACTGTTCACGTCTATATCATGCACTGATTACATGACTGCATTTGCACTGATCACGTGGATGATCACACACTAATCTTGTGACAGATCATGCACTGATCACGTGGCTGATCATGCACTGATACCATGACTGAGCATGGACTGATCACATGACTATCATGTAGTGATCACGTGACTTAATGGCGCTGATCATGTGACTGATCATGCGCTGATCATGTTTGCTATCATACACTGATCATGTGCCTCTGGAGGCAATAAACAAAGAGCTGAGTAGGCACGAATCAAACAGTCAGCAGGCAATAATCATGGAACTCAGGTGTGAGGAATCATGCTGCTCAGCTGGCAATAATCAAGCAGCTGAGCAGGCAGGAATTACACAGCACAGCTGGCAATTGTCAAGCAGATGACAGGCAGGAATCGTGCAGCTCAGCTGGCAATTGTCAAGCAGATGAGCAGACAGTAATCACGCAGCTCAGCAGGCCCAGATCATGTGACTGAGCATGCACTGTTCACGTGGCTGATCATACACTGATCACGTGATGATCATGCACTGATCACTTGGATATCATGCACTGATCACATGGCTGATCATACACTGTTCACATGTCTGACCATGCACTGATCACGTGGCTGATCATACACTGCTCACGTAACTGATCATGCACTGATCACGTGGCTATCATGCACTGATCACGTGGCTGAACATGCACTGTTCACGTGGCTGATCACACACCTGTCACGTGACATATCATGCACTGATCACGTGGCACTCATGCACTGATCACGTGGCTGATCATACTCTGCTCACGTAACTCATGCACACATCACGTGGCTATCATGCACTGCTCACGTGGCTCGTCATGGAATGATCACGTAGCAACCATATACTGGTAACGTGACTGATCATGCAAAGATCACGTAAATGATCATGCACTGTTCACGTGACTGATCATGTACTGATCACGTGACTGATCATGCACTGACCACGTGGCTATCATGCTCTGCTCACATAGCTGATCATGCAACGATCACGTAGCAACCATGTACTGGTCACGTGAGTGATCATGCACTGATCACGTAATTGATCCTGCACTGATCACGTGGCTCATCATGCACTGATCACGTGGCTGATCACACATGTATCACGTGACTGATCATGCACTGATCACGTGGCTCTCATGCACTGATCACGTGGTTGTCATGCACTGATCACGTGGATATCATGCACTGATTACGTGGCTGATCACACACGTATCACATGACTGATCATGCACTGAGCACGTGGCTATCATGCACTGATCACGTGGCTATCATGCACTGATCATGTGGCTGATCAGGCAATGATCACGTAGCTACCATGTACTGGTCACGTGACTGATCATGCACTGATCACGTAATTGATCATGCACTGATCATGTGGCTGATCAGGCAATGATCACGTAGCTACCATGAACTGGTCACGTGACTGATCATGCACTGATCACGTAATTGATCATGCACTGATCATGTGGCTGATCATGCACTGATCACGTGGCTGATCATGCACTGATCACGTGACTGATCATGCACTGATCTCGTGTCTGATCATGCACTGATCACGTGGCTATCATGCACTGCTCATGAGGCTGATCATGCCATGATCACGCAGCTACCATGTACTGGTCACATGACTGATCATGCACTGATCACGTGACTGATCATGCAGTGATCACGTGGCTATCATGAACTACTCACGTGGCTGATCATGCAATGATCATGTAGCTACCATGTACAGGTCACGTGAATGATCATACACCCATCAGGTGACTGATCATGCACTGATCACGTGGCTATCATGCACGGATCACGAGACTGGTCATGCACTGTTCACGTCTATATCATGCACTGATCACATGACTGCCCGTGCACTGATCACGTGGATGATCATACACTAATCTTGTGACAGATCATGCACTGATCACGTGGCTGATCATGCACTGATACCGTGACTGAGCATGGACTGATCACATGACTATCATGTAGTGATCACGTGATTTAATGGCGCTGATCATGTGACTGATCATGCGCTGATCATGTTTGCTATCATACACTGATCATGTGCCTCTGGAGGCAATAAACAAAGAGCTGAGTAGGCACGAATCAAACAGTCAGCAGGCAATAATCATGGAACTCAGGTGTGAGGAATCATGCTGCTCAGCTGACAATAATCAAGCAGCTGAGCAGGCAGGAATTACGCAGCACAGCTGGCAATTGTCAAGCAGATGACAGGCTGGAATTGTGCAGCTCAGCTGGCAATTGTCAAGCAGATGAGCAGACAGTAATCACGCAGCTCAGCAGGCCCAGATCACGTGACTGAGCATGCACTGTTCACGTGGCTGATCATACACTGATCACGTGATGATCATGCACTGATCACTTCGATATCATGCACTGATCACGTGGCTGATCATACACTGTTCACGTGTCTGACCATGCACTGATCACGTGGCTGATCATACACTGCTCACGTAACTGATCATGCACTGATCACGTGGCTATCATGCACTGATCACGTGGCTGAACATGCACTGTTCACGTGGCTGATCACACACCTGTCACGTGACATACCATGCACTGATCACGTGGCACTCATGCACTGATCACGTGGCTGATCATACTCTGCTCACGTAACTCATGCACACATCACGTGGCTATCATGCACTGCTCACGTGGCTCGTCATGGAATGATCACGTAGCAACCATATACTGGTAACGTGACTGATCATGCAAAGATCACGTAAATGATCATGCACTGTTCACGTGACTGATCATGTACTGATCACGTGACTGATCATGCACTGACCACGTGGCTATCATGCTCTGCTCACGTGGCTGATCATGCAACGATCACGTAGCAACAATGTACTGGTCACGTGACTGATCATGCACTGATCACGTAATTGATCCTGCACTGATCACGTGGCTCATCATGCACTGATCACGTGGCTGATCACACATGTATCACGTGACTGATCATGCACTGGTCCCGTGGCTCTCATGCACTGATCACGTGGCTGTCATGCACTGATCACGTGGATATCATGCACTGATCACGTGGCTGATCACACACGTATCACATGACTGATCATGCACTGATCACGTGGCTATCATGCACTGATCACGTGGCTATCATGCACTGATCATGTGGCTGATCAGGCAATGATCACGTAGCTACCATGTACTGGTCACGTGACTGATCATGCACTGATCACGTAATTGATCATGCACTGATCATGTGGCTGATCATGCACTGATCACGTGGCTGATCATACACTGATCACGTAACTGATCATGCACTGATCACGTGACTGATCATGCACTGATCACGTGGCTATCATGCACTGATCACTTGGCTGGACATACACTGATCACGTGCCTGGTCATGCACTGATCACGTGACTGATCATGCACTGATCTCGTGTCTGATCATGCACTGATCACGTGGCTATCATGCACTGCTCACGTGGCTGAACATGCCATGGTCACGCAGCTACCATGTACTGGTCACATGACTGATCATGCACTGATCACGTGACTGATCATGCAGTGATCACGTGGCTATCATGAACTACTCACGTGGCTGATCATGCAATGATCATGTAGCTACCATGTACAGGTCACGTGAATGATCATACACCCATCAGGTGACTGATCATGCACTGATCACGTGGCTATCATGCACTGATCACGAGACTGATCATGCACTGTTCACGTCTATATCATGCACTGATTACATGACTGCCCGTGCACTGATCACGTGGATGATCATACACTAATCTTGTGACAGATCATGCACTGATCACGTGGCTGATCATGCACTGATACCATGACTGAGCATGGACTGATCACATGACTATAATGTAGTGATCACGTGACTTAATGGCGCTGATCATGTGACTGATCATGCGCTGATCATGTTTGCTATCATACACTGATCATGTGCCTCTGGAGGCAATAAACAAAGAGCTGAGTAGGCACGAATCAAACAGTCAGCAGGCAATAATCATGGAACTCAGGTGTGAGGAATCATGCTGCTCAGCTGGCAATAATCAAGCAGCTGAGCAGGCAGGAATTACACAGCACCGCTGGCAATTGTCAAGCAGATGACAGGCAGGAATCGTGCAGCTCTGCTGGCAATTGTCAAGCAGATGAGCAGACAGTAATCACGCAGCTCAGCAGGCCCAGATCACGTGACTGAGCATGCACTGTTCACGTGGCTGATCATACACTGATCACGTGATGATCATGCACTGATCACTTGGATATCATGCACTGATCACGTGGCTGATCATACACTGTTCACGTGTCTGACCATGCACTGATCACGTGGCTGATCATACACTGCTCACGTAACTGATCATGCACTGATCACGTGGCTATCATGCACTGATCACGTGGCTGAACATGCACTGTTCACGTGGCTGATCACACACCTGTCACGTGACATATCATGCACTGATCACGTGGCACTCATGCACTGATCACGTGGCTGATCATACTCTGCTCACGTAACTCATGCACACATCACGTGGCTATCATGCACTGCTCACGTGGCTCGTCATGGAATGATCACGTAGCAACCATATACTGGTAACGTGACTGATCATGCAAAGATCACGTAAATGATCATGCACTGTTCACGTGACTGATCATGTACTGATCACGTGACTGATCATGCACTGACCACGTGGCTATCATGCTCTGCTCACGTGGCTGATCATGCAACGATCACGTAGCAACCATGTACTGGTCACGTGACTGATCATGCACTGATCAGGTAATTGATCCTGCACTGATCACGTGGCTCATCATGCACTGATCACGTGGCTGATCACACATGTATCACGTGACTGATCATGCACTGATGCCGTGGCTCTCATGCACTGATCACGTGGCTGTCATGCACTGATCACGTGGATATCATGCACTGATCACGTGGCTGATCACTCACGTATCACATGACTGATCATGTAATGATCACGTGGCTATCATGCACTGATTACGTGGCTATCATGCACTGATCACGTGGCTGATCATGCAATGATCACGTAGCTACCATGTACTGATCACGTGACTGATCATGCACTGATCACGTAATTGATCATGCACTGATCACGTGGCTGATCATGCACTGATCACGTGGCTGATCATACACTGATCACAACTGATCATGCACTGATCACGTGGCTATCATGCACTGATCACGTGGCTGACATACACTGATCACGTGACTGATCATGCACTGATCACGTGGCTGATCATGCAATGATCATGTAGCTACCATGTACAGGTCACGTGAATGATCATACACCCATCAGGTGACTGATCATGCACTGATCACGTGGCTATCATGCACTGATCACGAGACTGATCATGCACTGATCACGTCTATATCATGCACTGATCACATGACTGCATGCACTGATCACGTGGATGATCATACACTAATCTTGTGACAGATCATGCACTGATCACGTGGCTGATCATGCACTGATACCGTGACTGAGCATGGACTGATCACATGACTATCATGTAGTGATCACGTGACTTAATGGCGCTGATCATGTGACTGATCATGCGCTGATCATGTTTGCTATCATACACTGATCATGTGCCTCTGGAGGCAATAAACAAAGAGCTGAGTAGGCACGAATCAAACAGTCAGCAGGCAATAATCATGGAACTCAGGTGTGAGGAATCATGCTGCTCAGCTGGCAATAATCAAGCAGCTGAGCAGGCAGGAATTACGCAGCACAGCTGGCAATTGTCAAGCAGATGACAGGCAGGAATCGTGCAGCTCAGCTGGCAATTGTCAAGCAGATGAGCAGACAGTAATCACGCAGCTCAGCAGGCCCAGATCACGTGACTGAGCATGCACTGTTCACGTGGCTGATCATACACTGATCACGTGATGATCATGCACTGATCACTTGGATATCATGCACTGATCACGTGGCTGATCATACACTGTTCACATGTCTGACCATGCACTGATCACGTGGCTGATCATACACTGCTCACGTAACTGATCATGCACTGATCACGTGGCTATCATGCACTGATCACGTGGCTGAACATGCACTGTTCACGTGGCTGATCACACACCTGTCACGTGACATATCATGCACTGATCACGTGGCACTCATGCACTGATCACGTGGCTGATCATACACTGATCACGTGTCTGATCATGCACTGATCACGTGGCTGATCATGCACTGTCACGTGACTATCATGCACTGATCACGTGGCACTCATGCACTGATCACGTGGCTGATCATGCACTGATCACGTAACTCATGCACTGATCACGTGGCTATCATGCACTGATCACGTGGCTGATCATGCACTGATCACGTAGCAACCATGTACTGGTCACGTGACTGATCATGCACTGATCACGTAAATGATCATGCACTGATCACGTGACTGATCATGCACTGATCACGTGACTGATCATGCACTGATCACGTGGCTATCATGCACTGATCACGTGGCTGATCATGCACGATCACGTAGCAACCATGTACTGGTCACGTGACTGATCATGCACTGATCACGTGACTGATCATGCACTGATCACGTGGCTATCATGCACTGATCACGTGGCTGATCACACATGATCACGTGACTGATCATGCACTGATCACGTGGCTATCATGCACTGATCACGTGGCTATCATGCACTGATCACGTGGCTATCATGCACTGATCACGAGACTGATCATGCACTGATCACGTCTATATCATGCACTGATCACATGACTGCCCATGCACTGATCACGTGGATGATCATACACTGATCATGTGACAGATCATGCACTGATCACGTGGCTGATCATGCACTGATACCGTGACTGAGCATGGACTGATCACATGACTATCATGTAGTGATCACGTGACTTAATGGCATTGATCATGTGACTGATCATGCACTGATCATGTTTGCTATCATACACTGATCATGTGCCTCTGGAGGCAATAAACAAAGAGCTGAGTAGGCACGAATCAAACAGTCAGCAGGCAATAATCATGGAACTCAGGTGTGAGGAATCATGCTGCTCAGCTGGCAATAATCAAGCAGCTGAGCAGGCAGGAATCGTGCAGCTCAGCTGGCCCAGATCACGTGACTGAGCATGCACTGATCACGTGGCTGATCATACACTGATCACGTAACTGATCATGCACTGATCATGTGGATATCATGCACTGATCACGTGGCTGATCATGCACTGTTCACGTAACTCATGCACACATCACGTGGCTATCATGCACTGCTCACGTGGCTGATCATGCACTGATCACGTGGCAACCATATACTGGTCACGTGACTGATCATGCACTGATCACGTGACTGATCATGCACTGATCACGTGACTGATCATGCACTGATCACGTGACTGATCATGCACTGATCACGTGGCTATCATGCACTGCTCACGTGGCTGATCATGCAACGATCACGTAGCAACCATGTACTGGTCACGTGACTGATCATGCACTGATCACGTAGCTGATCATGCACTGATCACGTGGCTGATCATGCACTGATCACGTGGCTGATCATGCACTGATCACGTGACTGATCATGCACTGATCACGTAATTGATCATGCACTGATCACGTGGCTGATCATGCACTGATCACGTGGCTGATCACACATGATCACGTGACTGATCATGCACTGATCACGTGGCTATCATGCACTGATCACGTGGCTGTCATGCACTGATCACGTGGATATCATGCACTGATCACGTGGCTGATCACACACGTATCACATGACTGATCATGCACTGATCACGTGGCTATCATGCACTGATCACGTGGCTATCATGCACTGATCACGTGGCTGATCATGCAATGATCACGTAGCTACCTTGTACTGGTCACGTAACTGATCATGCACTGAGCACGTAATTGATCATGCACTGATCACGTGGCTGATCATGCACTGATCACGCACTGATCACGTGGCTGATCATGCACTGATCACGTGCCTGATCATGCACTGATCACGTGACTGATCATGCACTGATCACGTGGCTGATCATGCACTGATCACGTGACTGATCATGCACTGATCACGTGACTGATCATGCACTGATCACGTGGCTATCATGCACTGCTCACGTGGCTGATCATGCCATGATCACGCAGCTACCTTGTACTGGTCACATGACTGATCATGCACTGATCACGTGACTGATCATGCAGTGATCACGTGGCTATCATGCACTACTCACGTGGCTGATCATGCAATGATCATGTAGCTACCATGTACAGGTCACGTGAATGATCATACACCCATCAGGTGACTGATCATGCACTGATCACGTGGCTACCATGCACTGATCACGTGACTGATCATGCACTGATCACGTCTATATCATGCACTGATCACATGACTGCCCATGCACTGATCACGTGGATGATCATACACTAATCTTGTGACAGATCATGCACTGATCACGTGGCTGATCATGCACTGATACCGTGACTGAGCATGGACTGATCACATGACTATCATGTAGTGATCACGTGACTTAATGGCGCTGATCATGTGACTGATCATGCGCTGATCATGTTTGCTATCATACACTGATCATGTGCCTCTGGAGGCAATAAACAAAGAGCTGAGTAGGCACGAATCAAACAGTCAGCAGGCAATAATCATGGAACACAGGTGTGAGGAATCATGCTGCTCAGCTGGCAATAATCAAGCAGCTGAGCAGGCAGGAATTACGCAGCACAGCTGGCAATTGTCAAGCAGATGACAGGCAGGAATCGTGCAGCTCAGCTGGCAATTGTCAAGCAGATGAGCAGACAGTAATCACGCAGCTCAGCAGGCCCAGATCACGTGACTGAGCATGCACTGTTCACGTGGCTGATCATGCACTGATCACGTGACTGATCATGCACTGATCACGTGGCTATCATGCACTGATCACGTGGCTGATCATGCACTGATCACGTAGCAACCATGTACTGGTCACGTGACTGATCATGCACTGATCACGTAACTGATCATGCACTGATCACGTGGCTATCATGCACTGATCACGTGACTGATCATGCACTGTTCACGTCTATATCATGCACTGATTACATGACTGCATTTGCACTGATCACGTGGATGATCATACACTAATCTTGTGACAGATCATGCACTGATCACGTGGCTGATCATGCACTGATACCGTGACTGAGCATGGACTGATCACATGACTATCATGTAGTGATCACGTGACTTAATGGCGCTGATCATGTGACTGATCATGCGCTGATCATGTTTGCTATCATACACTGATCATGTGCCTCTGGAGGCAATAAACAAAGAGCTGAGTAGGCACGAATCAAACAGTCAGCAGGCAATAATCATGGAACTCAGGTGTGAGGAATCATGCTGCTCAGCTGGCAATAATCAAGCAGCTGAGCAGGCAGGAATTACGCAGCACAGCTGGCAATTGTCAAGCAGATGACAGGCAGGAATCGTGCAGCTCAGCTGGCAATTGTCAAGCAGATGAGCAGACAGTAATCACGCAGCTCAGCAGGCCCAGATCATGTGACTGAGCATGCACTGTTCACGTGGCTGATCATACACTGATCACGTGATGATCATGCACTGATCACTTGGATATCATGCACTGATCACGTGGCTGATCATACACTGTTCACGTGTCTGACCATGCACTGATCACGTGGCTGATCATACACTGCTCACGTAACTGATCATGCACTGATCACGTGGCTATCATGCACTGATCACGTGGCTGAACATGCACTGTTCACGTGGCTGATCACACACCTGTCACGTGACATATCATGCACTGATCACGTGGCACTCATGCACTGATCACGTGGCTGATCATACTCTGCTCACGTAACTCATGCACACATCACGTGGCTATCATGCACTGCTCACGTGGCTCGTCATGGAATGATCACGTAGCAACCATATACTGGTCACGTGACTGATCATGCAAAGATCACGTAAATGATCATGCACTGTTCACGTGACTGATCATGTACTGATCACGTGACTGATCATGCACTGATCACGTGGCTATCATGCACTGCTCACGTGGCTGATCATGCAACGATCACGTAGCAACCATGTACTGGTCACGTGACTGATCATGCACTGATCACGTAATTGATCATGCACTGATCACGTGGCTATCATGCACTGATCACGTGGCTGATCATGCAATGATCACGTAGCTACCATGTACTGATCACGTGACTGATCATGCACTGATCACGTAATTGATCATGCACTGATCACGTGGCTGATCATGCACTGATCACGTGGCTACCATGTACTGATCACGTGACTGATCATGCACTGATCACGTAATTGATCATGCACTGATCACGTGGCTGATCATGCACTGATCACGTGGCTGATCATGCACTGATCACGTGACTGATCATGCACTGATCACGTGTCTGATCATGCACTGATCACGTGGCTATCATGCACTGATCACGTGGCTGATCATGCATGATCACGCAGCTACCATGTACTGGTCACATGACTGATCATGCACTGATCACGTGACTGATCATGCACTGATCACGTGGCTATCATGCACTACTCACGTGGCTGATCATGCAATGATCATGTAGCTACCATGTACAGGTCACGTGAATGATCATACACCCATCAGGTGACTGATCATGCACTGATCACGTGGCTATCATGCACTGATCACGAGACTGATCATGCACTGATCACGTCTATATCATGCACTGATCACATGACTGCCCATGCACTGATCACGTGGATGATCATACACTAATCATGTGACAGATCATGCACTGATCACGTGGCTGATCATGCACTGATACCGTGACTGAGCATGGACTGATCACATGACTATCATGTAGTGATCACGTGACTTAATGGCGCTGATCATGTGACTGATCATGCGCTGATCATGTTTGCTATCATACACTGATCATGTGCCTCTGGAGGCAATAAACAAAGAGCTGAGTAGGCACGAATCAAACAGTCAGCAGGCAATAATCATGGAACTCAGGTGTGAGGAATCATGCTGCTCAGCTGGCAATAATCAAGCAGCTGAGCAGGCAGGAATTACGCAGCACAGCTGGCAATTGTCAAGCAGATGACAGGCAGGAATCGTGCAGCTCAGCTGGCAATTGTCAAGCAGATGAGCAGACAGTAATCACGCAGCTCAGCAGGCCCTGATCACGTGACTGAGCATGCACTGTTCACGTGGCTGATCATACACTGATCACGTGATGATCATGCACTGATCACTTGGATATCATGCACTGATCACGTGGCTGATCATGCACTGATCACGTGGCTGACCATGCACTGATCACGTGACTGATCATGCACTGATCACGTAACTGATCATGCACTGATCACGTGGCTGATCATGCACTGATCACGTGGCTGATCATGCACTGATCACGTAACTGATCATGCACTGATCACGTGGCTATCATGCACTGATCACGTGGCTGGACATGCACTGATCACGTGCCTGATCATGCACTGATCACGTGGCTGATCATGCAATGATCATGTAGCTACCATGTACAGGTCACGTGAATGATCATACACCCATCAGGTGACTGATCATGCACTGATCACGTGGCTATCATGCACTGATCACGTGACTGATCATGCACTGATCACGTCTATATCATGCACTGATCACATGACTGCATATGCACTGATCACGTGGATGATCATACACTAATCTTGTGACAGATCATGCACTGATCACGTGGCTGATCATGCACTGATACCGTGACTGAGCATGGACTGATCACATGACTATCATGTAGTGATCACGTGACTTAATGGCGCTGATCATGTGACTGATCATGCGCTGATCATGTTTGCTATCATACACTGATCATGTGCCTCTGGAGGCAATAAACAAAGAGCTGAGTAGGCACGAATCAAACAGTCAGCAGGCAATAATCATGGAACTCAGGTGTGAGGAATCATGCTGCTCAGCTGGCAATAATCAAGCAGCTGAGCAGGCAGGAATTACACAGCACAGCTGGCAATTGTCAAGCAGATGACAGGCAGGAATCGTGCAGCTCAGCTGGCAATTGTCAAGCAGATGAGCAGACAGTAATCACGCAGCTCAGCAGGCCCAGATCATGTGACTGAGCATGCACTGTTCACGTGGCTGATCATACACTGATCACGTGATGATCATGCACTGATCACTTGGATATCATGCACTGATCACGTGGCTGATCATACACTGTTCACGTGTCTGACCATGCACTGATCACGTGGCTGATCATACACTGCTCACGTAACTGATCATGCACTGATCACGTGGCTATCATGCACTGATCACGTGGCTGAACATGCACTGTTCACGTGGCTGATCACACACCTGTCACGTGACATATCATGCACTGATCACGTGGCACTCATGCACTGATCACGTGGCTGATCATACTCTGCTCACGTAACTCATGCACACATCACGTGGCTATCATGCACTGCTCACGTGGCTCGTCATGGAATGATCACGTAGCAACCATATACTGGTCACGTGACTGATCATGCAAAGATCACGTAAATGATCATGCACTGTTCACGTGACTGATCATGTACTGATCACGTGACTGATCATGCACTGATCACGTGGCTATCATGCTCTGCTCACATGGCTGATCATGCAACGATCACGTAGCAACCATGTACTGGTCACGTGACTGATCATGCACTGATCACGTAATTGATCCTGCACTGATCACGTGGCTCATCATGCACTGATCACGTGGCTGATCACACATGTATCACGTGACTGATCATGCACTGATCACGTGGCTCTCATGCACTGATCACGTGGCTGTCATGCACTGATCACGTGGATATCATGCACTGATCACGTGGCTGATCACACACGTATCACATGACTGATCATGCACTGATCACGTGGCTATCATGCACTGATCACGTGGCTATCATGCACTGATCACGTGGCTGATCATGCAATGATCACGTAGCTACCATGTACTGGTCACGTGACTGATCATGCACTGATCACGTAATTGATCATGCACTGATCACGTGGCTGATCATGCACTGATCACGTGGCTACCATGCACTGGTCACGTGACTGATCATGCACTGATCACGTAACTGATCATGCACTGATCACGTGGCTGATCATGCACTGATCACGTGGCTGATCATGCACTGATCACGTGACTGATCATGCACTGATCACGTGTCTGATCATGCACTGATCACGTGGCTATCATGCACTGCTCACGTGGCTGATCATGCCATGATCACGCAGCTACCATGTACTGGTCACATGACTGATCATGCACTGATCACGTGACTGATCATGCAGTGATCACGTGGCTATCATGAACTACTCACGTGGCTGATCATGCAATGATCATGTAGCTACCATGTACAGGTCACGTGAATGATCATACACCCATCAGGTGACTGATCATGCACTGATCACGTGGCTATCATGCACGGATCACGAGACTGGTCATGCACTGTTCACGTCTATATCATGCACTGATCACATGACTGCCCATGCACTGATCACGTGGATGATCATACACTAATCTTGTGACAGATCATGCACTGATCACGTGGCTGATCATGCACTGATACCGTGACTGAGCATGGACTGATCACATGACTATCATGTAGTGATCACGTGACTTAATGGCGCTGATCATGTGACTGATCATGCGCTGATCATGTTTGCTATCATACACTGATCATGTGCCTCTGGAGGCAATAAACAAAGAGCTGAGTAGGCACGAATCAAACAGTCAGCAGGCAATAATCATGGAACTCAGGTGTGAGGAATCATGCTGCTCAGCTGGCAATAATCAAGCAGCTGAGCAGGCAGGAATTACGCAGCACAGCTGGCAATTGTCAAGCAGATGACAGGCAGGAATCGTGCAGCTCAGCTGGCAATTGTCAAGCAGATGAGCAGACAGTAATCACGCAGCTCAGCAGGCCCAGATCACGTGACTGAGCATGCACTGTTCACGTGGCTGATCATACACTGATCACGTGATGATCATGCACTGATCACTTGGATATCATGCACTGATCACGTGGCTGATCATACACTGTTCACGTGTCTGACCATGCACTGATCACGTGGCTGATCATACACTGCTCACGTAACTGATCATGCACTGATCACGTGGCTATCATGCACTGATCACGTGGCTGAACATGCACTGTTCACGTGGCTGATCACACACCTGTCACGTGACATATCATGCACTGATCACGTGGCACTCATGCACTGATCACGTGGCTGATCATACTCTGCTCACGTAACTCATGCACACATCACGTGGCTATCATGCACTGCTCACGTGGCTCGTCATGGAATGATCACGTAGCAACCATATACTGGTCACGTGACTGATCATGCAAAGATCACGTAAATGATCATGCACTGTTCACGTGACTGATCATGTACTGATCACGTGACTGATCATGCACTGATCACGTGGCTATCATGCTCTGCTCACGTGGCTGATCATGCAACGATCACGTAGCAACCATGTACTGGTCACGTGACTGATCATGCACTGATCACGTAATTGATCCTGCACTGATCACGTGGCTCATCATGCACTGATCACGTGGCTGATCACACATGTATCACGTGACTGATCATGCACTGATCACGTGGCTCTCATGCACTGATCACGTGGCTGTCATGCACTGATCACGTGGATATCATGCACTGATCACGTGACTGATCATGCACTGATCACGTCTATATCATGCACTGATCACATGACTGCCCATGCACTGATCACGTGGATGATCATGCACTGATCTTGTGACAGATCATGCACTGATCACGTGGCTGATCATGCACTGATACCGTGACTGAGCATGGACTGATCACATGACTATCATGCAGTGATCACGTGACTTAATGGCATTGATCATGTGACTGATCATGCACTGATCATGTTTGCTATCATACACTGATCATGTGCCTCTGGAGGCAATAAACAAAGAGCTGAGTAGGCACGAATCAAACAGTCAGCAGGCAATAATCATGGAACTCAGCTGTGAGGAATCATGCTGCTCAGCTGGCAATAATCAAGCAGCTGAGCAGGCAGGAATCGTGCAGCTCAGCTGGCCCAGATCACGTGACTGATCATGCACTGATCACGTGGCTGATCATACACTGATCACGTGATGATCATGCACTGATCACGTGGATATCATGCACTGATCACGTGGCTGATCATACACTGATCACGTGACTCATGCACACATCACGTGGCTATCATGCACTGATCACGTGGCTGATCATGCACTGATCACGTGGCAACCATATACTGGTCACGTGACTGATCATGCACTGATCACGTAAATGATCATGCACTGATCACGTGACTGATCATGCACTGATCACGTGACTGATCATGCACTGATCACGTGGCTATCATGCACTGATCACGTGGCTGATCATGCACTGATCACGTAGCAACCATGTACTGATCACGTGACTGATCATGCACTGATCACGTAGCTGATCATGCACTGATCACGTGGCTGATCATGCACTGATCACGTGGCTGATCATGCACTGATCACGTGACTGATCATGCACTGATCACGTAATTGATCATGCACTGATCACGTGGCTGATCATGCACTGATCACGTGGCTGATCACACATGATCACGTGACTGATCATGCACTGATCACGTGGCTATCATGCACTGATCACGTGGCTGTCATGCACTGATCACGTGGATATCATGCACTGATCACGTGGCTGATCACACACGTATCACATGACTGATCATGCACTGATCACGTGGCTATCATGCACTGATCACGTGGCTATCATGCACTGATCACGTGGCTGATCATGCAATGATCACGTAGCTACCTTGTACTGGTCACGTGACTGATCATGCACTGATCACGTAATTGATCATGCACTGATCACGTGGCTGATCATGCACTGATCACGCACTGATCACGTGGCTGGACATGCACTGATCACGTGCTGATCATGCACTGATCACGTGACTGATCATGCACTGATCACGTGGCTGATCATGCACTGATCACGTGACTGATCATGCACTGATCACGTGACTGATCATGCACTGATCACGTGGCTATCATGCACTGCTCACGTGGCTGATCATGCCATGATCACGCAGCTACCATGTACTGGTCACATGACTGATCATGCACTGATCACGTGACTGATCATGCACTGATCACGTGGCTATCATGCACTACTCACGTGGCTGATCATGCAATGATCATGTAGCTACCATGTACAGGTCACGTGAATGATCATACACCCATCAGGTGACTGATCATGCACTGATCACGTGGCTACCATGCACTGATCACGAGACTGATCATGCACTGATCACGTCTATATCATGCACTGATCACATGACTGCCCATGCACTGATCACGTGGATGATCATACACTGATCTTGTGACAGATCATGCACTGATCACGTGGCTGATCATGCACTGATACCGTGACTGAGCATGGACTGATCACATGACTATCATGTAGTGATCACGTGACTTAATGGCGCTGATCATGTGACTGATCATGCGCTGATCATGTTTGCTATCATACACTGATCATGTGCCTCTGGAGGCAATAAACAAAGAGCTGAGTAGGCACGAATCAAACAGTCAGCAGGCAATAATCATGGAACACAGGTGTGAGGAATCATGCTGCTCAGCTGGCAATAATCAAGCAGCTGAGCAGGCAGGAATTACGCAGCACAGCTGGCAATTGTCAAGCAGATGACAGGCAGGAATCGTGCAGCTCAGCTGGCAATTGTCAAGCAGATGAGCAGACAGTAATCACGCAGCTCAGCAGGCCCAGATCACGTGACTGAGCATGCACTGTTCACGTGGCTGATCATGCACTGATCACGTGACTGATCATGCACTGATCACGTGGCTATCATGCACTGATCACGTGGCTGATCATGCACTGATCACGTAGCAACCATGTACTGGTCACGTGACTGATCATGCACTGATCACGTAACTGATCATGCACTGATCACGTGGCTATCATGCACTGATCACGTGACTGATCATGCACTGTTCACGTCTATATCATGCACTGATTACATGACTGCATTTGCACTGATCACGTGGATGATCATACACTAATCTTGTGACAGATCATGCACTGATCACGTGGCTGATCATGCACTGATACCGTGACTGAGCATGGACTGATCACATGACTATCATGTAGTGATCACGTGACTTAATGGCGCTGATCATGTGACTGATCATGCGCTGATCATGTTTGCTATCATACACTGATCATGTGCCTCTGGAGGCAATAAACAAAGAGCTGAGTAGGCACGAATCAAACAGTCAGCAGGCAATAATCATGGAACTCAGGTGTGAGGAATCATGCTGCTCAGCTGGCAATAATCAAGCAGCTGAGCAGGCAGGAATTACGCAGCACAGCTGGCAATTGTCAAGCAGATGACAGGCAGGAATCGTGCAGCTCAGCTGGCAATTGTCAAGCAGATGAGCAGACAGTAATCACGCAGCTCAGCAGGCCCAGATCACGTGACTGAGCATGCACTGTTCACGTGGCTGATCATACACTGATCACGTGATGATCATGCACTGATCACTTGGATATCATGCACTGATCACGTGGCTGATCATACACTGTTCACGTGTCTGACCATGCACTGATCACGTGGCTGATCATACACTGCTCACGTAACTGATCATGCACTGATCACGTGGCTATCATGCACTGATCACGTGGCTGAACATGCACTGTTCACGTGGCTGATCACACACCTGTCACGTGACATATCATGCACTGATCACGTGGCACTCATGCACTGATCACGTGGCTGATCATACTCTGCTCACGTAACTCATGCACACATCACGTGGCTATCATGCACTGCTCACGTGGCTCGTCATGGAATGATCACGTAGCAACCATATACTGGTCACGTGACTGATCATGCACTGATCACGTAAATGATCATGCACTGTTCACGTGACTGATCATGCACTGATCACGTGACTGATCATGCACTGATCACGTGGCTATCATGCACTGCTCACGTGGCTGATCATGCAACGATCACGTAGCAACCATGTACTGGTCACGTGACTGATCATGCACTGATCACGTAATTGATCATGCACTGATCACGTGGCTATCATGCACTGATCACGTGGCTGATCATGCACTGATCACGTAGCTACCATGTACTGATCACGTGACTGATCATGCACTGATCACGTGATTGATCATGCACTGATCACGTGGCTGATCATGCACTGATCACGTGGCTATCATGCACTGATCACGTGACTGATCATGCACTGATCACGTGACTGATCATGCACTGATCACGTGGCTGATCATGCACTGATCACGTGGCTGATCATGCACTGATCACGTGACTGATCATGCACTGATCACGTGACTGATCATGCACTGATCACGTGGCTATCATGCACTGATCACGTGGCTGATCATGCATGATCACGCAGCTACCATGTACTGGTCACATGACTGATCATGCACTGATCACGTGACTGATCATGCACTGATCACGTGGCTATCATGCACTACTCACGTGGCTGATCATGCAATGATCATGTAGCTACCATGTACAGGTCACGTGAATGATCATACACCCATCAGGTGACTGATCATGCACTGATCACGTGGCTATCATGCACTGATCACGAGACTGATCATGCACTGATCACGTCTATATCATGCACTGATCACATGACTGCCCATGCACTGATCACGTGGATGATCATACACTAATCATGTGACAGATCATGCACTGATCACGTGGCTGATCATGCACTGATACCGTGACTGAGCATGGACTGATCACATGACTATCATGTAGTGATCACGTGACTTAATGGCGCTGATCATGTGACTGATCATGCACTGATCATGTTTGCTATCATACACTGATCATGTGCCTCTGGAGGCAATAAACAAAGAGCTGAGTAGGCACGAATCAAACAGTCAGCAGGCAATAATCATGGAACTCAGGTGTGAGGAATCATGCTGCTCAGCTGGCAATAATCAAGCAGCTGAGCAGGCAGGAATTACGCAGCACAGCTGGCAATTGTCAAGCAGATGACAGGCAGGAATCGTGCAGCTCAGCTGGCAATTGTCAAGCAGATGAGCAGACAGTAATCACGCAGCTCAGCAGGCCCTGATCACGTGACTGAGCATGCACTGTTCACGTGGCTGATCATACACTGATCACGTGATGATCATGCACTGATCACTTGGATATCATGCACTGATCACGTGGCTGATCATGCACTGATCACGTGCTGACCATGCACTGATCACGTGACTGATCATGCACTGATCACGTAACTGATCATGCACTGATCACGTGGCTGATCATGCACTGATCACGTGGCTGATCATGCACTGATCACGTAACTGATCATGCACTGATCACGTGGCTATCATGCACTGATCACGTGGCTGGACATGCACTGATCACGTGGCTGATCATGCACTGATCACGTGGCTGATCATGCAATGATCATGTAGCTACCATGTACAGGTCACGTGAATGATCATACACCCATCAGGTGACTGATCATGCACTGATCACGTGGCTATCATGCACTGATCACGTGACTGATCATGCACTGATCACGTCTATATCATGCACTGATCACATGACTGCATATGCACTGATCACGTGGATGATCATACACTAATCTTGTGACAGATCATGCACTGATCACGTGGCTGATCATGCACTGATACCGTGACTGAGCATGGACTGATCACATGACTATCATGTAGTGATCACGTGACTTAATGGCGCTGATCATGTGACTGATCATGCGCTGATCATGTTTGCTATCATACACTGATCATGTGCCTCTGGAGGCAATAAACAAAGAGCTGAGTAGGCACGAATCAAACAGTCAGCAGGCAATAATCATGGAACTCAGGTGTGAGGAATCATGCTGCTCAGCTGGCAATAATCAAGCAGCTGAGCAGGCAGGAATTACGCAGCACAGCTGGCAATTGTCAAGCAGATGACAGGCAGGAATCGTGCAGCTCAGCTGGCAATTGTCAAGCAGATGAGCAGACAGTAATCACGCAGCTCAGCAGGCCCAGATCATGTGACTGAGCATGCACTGTTCACGTGGCTGATCATACACTGATCACGTGATGATCATGCACTGATCACTTGGATATCATGCACTGATCACGTGGCTGATCATACACTGTTCACATGTCTGACCATGCACTGATCACGTGGCTGATCATACACTGCTCACGTAACTGATCATGCACTGATCACGTGGCTATCATGCACTGATCACGTGGCTGAACATGCACTGTTCACGTGGCTGATCACACACCTGTCACGTGACATATCATGCACTGATCACGTGGCACTCATGCACTGATCACGTGGCTGATCATACTCTGCTCACGTAACTCATGCACACATCACGTGGCTATCATGCACTGCTCACGTGGCTCGTCATGGAATGATCACGTAGCAACCATATACTGGTCACGTGACTGATCATGCAAAGAGCACGTAAATGATCATGCACTGTTCACGTGACTGATCATGTACTGATCACGTGACTGATCATGCACTGATCACGTGGCTATCATGCACTGCTCACATGGCTGATCATGCAACGATCACGTAGCAACCATGTACTGGTCACGTGACTGATCATGCACTGATCACGTAATTGATCCTGCACTGATCACGTGGCTCATCATGCACTGATCACGTGGCTGATCACACATGTATCACGTGACTGATCATGCACTGATCACGTGGCTCTCATGCACTGATCACGTGGCTGTCATGCACTGATCACGTGGATATCATGCACTGATCACGTGGCTGATCACACACGTATCACATGACTGATCATGCACTGATCACGTGGCTATCATGCACTGATCACGTGGCTATCATGCACTGATCACGTGGCTGATCATGCAATGATCACGTAGCTACCATGTACTGGTCACGTGACTGATCATGCACTGATCACGTAATTGATCATGCACTGATCACGTGGCTGATCATGCACTGATCACGTGGCTGATCATGCACTGATCACGTGACTGATCATGCACTGATCACGTGACTGATCATGCACTGATCACGTGGCTGATCATGCACTGATCACGTGGCTGATCATGCACTGATCACGTGACTGATCATGCACTGATCACGTGTCTGATCATGCACTGATCACGTGGCTATCATGCACTGCTCACGTGGCTGATCATGCCATGATCACGCAGCTACCATGTACTGGTCACATGACTGATCATGCACTGATCACGTGACTGATCATGCAGTGATCACGTGGCTATCATGCACTACTCACGTGGCTGATCATGCAATGATCATGTAGCTACCATGTACAGGTCACGTGAATGATCATACACCCATCAGGTGACTGATCATGCACTGATCACGTGGCTATCATGCACTGATCACGAGACTGATCATGCACTGATCACGTCTATATCATGCACTGATCACATGACTGCCCATGCACTGATCACGTGGATGATCATACACTAATCTTGTGACAGATCATGCACTGATCACGTGGCTGATCATGCACTGATACCGTGACTGAGCATGGACTGATCACATGACTATCATGTAGTGATCACGTGACTTAATGGCGCTGATCATGTGACTGATCATGCGCTGATCATGTTTGCTATCATACACTGATCATGTGCCTCTGGAGGCAATAAACAAAGAGCTGAGTAGGCACGAATCAAACAGTCAGCAGGCAATAATCATGGAACTCAGGTGTGAGGAATCATGCTGCTCAGCTGGCAATAATCAAGCAGCTGAGCAGGCAGGAATTACGCAGCACAGCTGGCAATTGTCAAGCAGATGACAGGCAGGAATCGTGCAGCTCAGCTGGCAATTGTCAAGCAGATGAGCAGACAGTAATCACGCAGCTCAGCAGGCCTAGATCACGTGACTGAGCATGCACTGTTCACGTGGCTGATCATACACTGATCACGTGATGATCATGCACTGATCACTTGGATATCATGCACTGATCACGTGGCTGATCATACACTGTTCACGTGTCTGACCATGCACTGATCACGTGGCTGATCATACACTGCTCACGTAACTGATCATGCACTGATCACGTGGCTATCATGCACTGATCACGTGGCTGAACATGCACTGTTCACGTGGCTGATCACACACCTGTCACGTGACATATCATGCACTGATCACGTGGCACTCATGCACTGATCACGTGGCTGATCATACTCTGCTCACGTAACTCATGCACACATCACGTGGCTATCATGCACTGCTCACGTGGCTCGTCATGGAATGATCACGTAGCAACCATATACTGGTCACGTGACTGATCATGCAAAGATCACGTAAATGATCATGCACTGTTCACGTGACTGATCATGTACTGATCACGTGACTGATCATGCACTGATCACGTGGCTATCATGCTCTGCTCACGTGGCTGATCATGCAACGATCACGTAGCAACCATGTACTGGTCACGTGACTGATCATGCACTGATCACGTAATTGATCCTGCACTGATCACGTGGCTCATCATGCACTGATCACGTGGCTGATCACACATGTATCACGTGACTGATCATGCACTGATCCGTGGCTCTCATGCACTGATCACGTGGCTGTCATGCACTGATCACGTGGATATCATGCACTGATCACGTGGCTGATCACACACGTATCACATGACTGATCATGCACTGATCACGTGGCTATCATGCACTGATCACGTGGCTATCATGCACTGATCACGTGGCTGATCATGCACTGATCACGTAGCTACCATGCACTGATCACGTGACTGATCATGCACTGATCACGTAACTGATCATGCACTGATCACGTGGCTGATCATGCACTGATCACGTGGCTGATCATGCACTGATCACATGACTGATCATGCACTGATCACGTGGCTATCATGCACTGATCACGTGGCTGATCATGCACTGATCACGTGACTGATCATGCACTGATCACGTGGCTGATCATGCAATGATCATGTAGCTACCATGTACAGGTCACGTGAATGATCATACACCCATCAGGTGACTGATCATGCACTGATCACGTGGCTATCATGCACTGATCACGAGACTGATCATGCACTGATCACGTCTATATCATGCACTGATCACATGACTGCATATGCACTGATCACGTGGATGATCATACACTAATCATGTGACAGATCATGCACTGATCACGTGGCTGATCATGCACTGATACCGTGACTGAGCATGGACTGATCACATGACTATCATGTAGTGATCACGTGACTTAATGGCGCTGATCATGTGACTGATCATGCGCTGATCATGTTTGCTATCATACACTGATCATGTGCCTCTGGAGGCAATAAACAAAGAGCTGAGTAGGCACGAATCAAACAGTCAGCAGGCAATAATCATGGAACTCAGGTGTGAGGAATCATGCTGCTCAGCTGGCAATAATCAAGCAGCTGAGCAGGCAGGAATTACGCAGCACAGCTGGCAATTGTCAAGCAGATGACAGGCAGGAATCGTGCAGCTCAGCTGGCAATTGTCAAGCAGATGAGCAGACAGTAATCACGCAGCTCAGCAGGCCCAGATCACGTGACTGAGCATGCACTGTTCACGTGGCTGATCATACACTGATCACGTGATGATCATGCACTGATCACTTGGATATCATGCACTGATCACGTGGCTGATCATACACTGTTCACGTGTCTGACCATGCACTGATCACGTGGCTGATCATACACTGCTCACGTAACTGATCATGCACTGATCACGTGGCTATCATGCACTGATCACGTGGCTGAACATGCACTGTTCACGTGGCTGATCACACACCTGTCACGTGACATATCATGCACTGATCACGTGGCACTCATGCACTGATCACGTGGCTGATCATACACTGATCACGTGACTGATCATGCACTGATCACGTGGCTGATCATGCACTGTCACGTGACTATCATGCACTGATCACGTGGCATCATGCACTGATCACGTGGCTGATCATGCACTGATCACGTGACTCATGCACTGATCACGTGGCTATCATGCACTGATCACGTGGCTGATCATGCACTGATCACGTAACCATATACTGGTCACGTGACTGATCATGCACTGATCACGTAAATGATCATGCACTGATCACGTGACTGATCATGCACTGATCACGTGACTGATCATGCACTGATCACGTGGCTATCATGCACTGATCACGTGGCTGATCATGCAACGATCACGTAGCTACCATGTACTGGTCACGTGACTGATCATGCACTGATCACGTGACTGATCATGCACTGATCACGTGGCTATCATGCACTGATCACGTGGCTGATCACACATGATCACGTGACTGATCATGCACTGATCACGTGGCTATCATGCACTGATCACGTGGCTGATCATGCACTGATCACGTGGCTATCATGCACTGATCACGAGACTGATCATGCACTGATCACGTCTATATCATGCACTGATCACATGACTGCCCATGCACTGATCACGTGGATGATCATACACTAATCATGTGACAGATCATGCACTGATCACGTGGCTGATCATGCACTGATACCGTGACTGAGCATGGACTGATCACATGACTATCATGTAGTGATCACGTGACTTAATGGCGCTGATCATGTGACTGATCATGCACTGATCATGTTTGCTATCATACACTGATCATGTGCCTCTGGAGGCAATAAACAAAGAGCTGAGTAGGCACGAATCAAACAGTCAGCAGGCAATAATCATGGAACTCAGCTGTGAGGAATCATGCTGCTCAGCTGGCAATAATCAAGCAGCTGAGCAGGCAGGAATCGTGCAGCTCAGCTGGCCCAGATCACGTGACTGAGCATGCACTGATCACGTGGCTGATCATACACTGATCACGTGATGATCATGCACTGATCACGTGGATATCATGCACTGATCACGTGGCTGATCATACACTGATCACGTAACTCATGCACTCATCACGTGGCTATCATGCACTGATCACGTGGCTGATCATGCACTGATCACGTAGCAACCATGCACTGATCACGTGACTGATCATGCACTGATCACGTGGCTGATCATGCACTGATCACGTGACTGATCATGCACTGATCACGTGACTGATCATGCACTGATCACGTGGCTATCATGCACTGCTCACGTGGCTGATCATGCAACGATCACGTAGCAACCATGTACTGGTCACGTGACTGATCATGCACTGATCACGTAGCTGATCATGCACTGATCACGTGCCTGATCATGCACTGATCACGTGGCTGATCATGCACTGATCACGTGACTGATCATGCACTGATCACGTAATTGATCATGCACTGATCACGTGGCTGATCATGCACTGATCACGTGGCTGATCACACATGATCACGTGACTGATCATGCACTGATCACGTGGCTATCATGCACTGATCACGTGGCTGTCATGCACTGATCACGTGGATATCATGCACTGATCACGTGGCTGATCACACACGTATCACGTGACTGATCATGCACTGATCACGTGGCTATCATGCACTGATCACGTGGCTATCATGCACTGATCACGTGGCTGATCATGCAATGATCACGTAGCTACCATGTACTGATCACGTGACTGATCATGCACTGATCACGTAATTGATCATGCACTGATCACGTGGCTGATCATGCACTGATCACGCACTGATCACGTGGCTGGACATGCACTGATCACGTGGCTGATCATGCACTGATCACGTGACTGATCATGCACTGATCACGTGGCTGATCATGCACTGATCACGTGACTGATCATGCACTGATCACGTGACTGATCATGCACTGATCACGTGGCTATCATGCACTGCTCACGTGGCTGATCATGCCATGATCACGCAGCTACCATGTACTGGTCACATGACTGATCATGCACTGATCACGTGACTGATCATGCACTGATCACGTGGCTATCATGCACTACTCACGTGGCTGATCATGCAATGATCATGTAGCTACCATGTACAGGTCACGTGAATGATCATACACCCATCAGGTGACTGATCATGCACTGATCACGTGGCTATCATGCACTGATCACGTGACTGATCATGCACTGATCACGTCTATATCATGCACTGATCACATGACTGCCCATGCACTGATCACGTGGATGATCATACACTAATCTTGTGACAGATCATGCACTGATCACGTGGCTGATCATGCACTGATACCGTGACTGAGCATGGACTGATCACATGACTATCATGTAGTGATCACGTGACTTAATGGCGCTGATCATGTGACTGATCATGCGCTGATCATGTTTGCTATCATACACTGATCATGTGCCTCTGGAGGCAATAAACAAAGAGCTGAGTAGGCACGAATCAAACAGTCAGCAGGCAATAATCATGGAACACAGGTGTGAGGAATCATGCTGCTCAGCTGGCAATAATCAAGCAGCTGAGCAGGCAGGAATTACGCAGCACAGCTGGCAATTGTCAAGCAGATGACAGGCAGGAATCGTGCAGCTCAGCTGGCAATTGTCAAGCAGATGAGCAGACAGTAATCACGCAGCTCAGCAGGCCCAGATCACGTGACTGAGCATGCACTGTTCACGTGGCTGATCATGCACTGATCACGTGACTGATCATGCACTGATCACGTGGCTATCATGCACTGATCACGTGGCTGATCATGCAATGATCACGTAGCTACCATGTACTGGTCACGTGACTGATCATGCACTGATCACGTGACTGATCATGCACTGATCACGTGGCTATCATGCACTGATCACGTGACTGATCATGCACTGTTCACGTCTATATCATGCACTGATCACATGACTGCATGCACTGATCACGTGGATGATCATACACTAATCTTGTGACAGATCATGCACTGATCACGTGGCTGATCATGCACTGATACCGTGACTGAGCATGGACTGATCACATGACTATCATGTAGTGATCACGTGACTTAATGGCGCTGATCATGTGACTGATCATGCGCTGATCATGTTTGCTATCATACACTGATCATGTGCCTCTGGAGGCAATAAACAAAGAGCTGAGTAGGCACGAATCAAACAGTCAGCAGGCAATAATCATGGAACTCAGGTGTGAGGAATCATGCTGCTCAGCTGGCAATAATCAAGCAGCTGAGCAGGCAGGAATTACGCAGCACAGCTGGCAATTGTCAAGCAGATGACAGGCAGGAATCGTGCAGCTCAGCTGGCAATTGTCAAGCAGATGAGCAGACAGTAATCACGCAGCTCAGCAGGCCCAGATCATGTGACTGAGCATGCACTGTTCACGTGGCTGATCATACACTGATCACGTGATGATCATGCACTGATCACTTGGATATCATGCACTGATCACGTGGCTGATCATACACTGTTCACGTGTCTGACCATGCACTGATCACGTGGCTGATCATACACTGCTCACGTAACTGATCATGCACTGATCACGTGGCTATCATGCACTGATCACGTGGCTGAACATGCACTGTTCACGTGGCTGATCACACACCTGTCACGTGACATATCATGCACTGATCACGTGGCACTCATGCACTGATCACGTGGCTGATCATACTCTGCTCACGTAACTCATGCACACATCACGTGGCTATCATGCACTGCTCACGTGGCTCGTCATGGAATGATCACGTAGCAACCATATACTGGTCACGTGACTGATCATGCACTGATCACGTAAATGATCATGCACTGTTCACGTGACTGATCATGTACTGATCACGTGACTGATCATGCACTGATCACGTGGCTATCATGCACTGCTCACGTGGCTGATCATGCAACGATCACGTAGCAACCATGTACTGGTCACGTGACTGATCATGCACTGATCACGTAATTGATCATGCACTGATCACGTGGCTATCATGCACTGATCACGTGGCTGATCATGCAATGATCACGTAGCTATCATGTACTGATCACGTGACTGATCATGCACTGATCACGTAATTGATCATGCACTGATCACGTGGCTGATCATGCACTGATCACGTAGCTATCATGTACTGATCACGTGACTGATCATGCACTGATCACGTGATTGATCATGCACTGATCACGTGGCTGATCATGCACTGATCACGTGGCTGATCATGCACTGATCACGTGACTGATCATGCACTGATCACGTGACTGATCATGCACTGATCACGTGGCTATCATGCACTGATCACGTGGCTGATCATGCATGATCACGCAGCTACCATGTACTGGTCACATGACTGATCATGCACTGATCACGTGACTGATCATGCACTGATCACGTGGCTATCATGCACTACTCACGTGGCTGATCATGCAATGATCATGTAGCTACCATGTACAGGTCACGTGAATGATCATACACCCATCAGGTGACTGATCATGCACTGATCACGTGGCTATCATGCACTGATCACGAGACTGATCATGCACTGATCACGTCTATATCATGCACTGATCACATGACTGCCCATGCACTGATCACGTGGATGATCATACACTAATCTTGTGACAGATCATGCACTGATCACGTGGCTGATCATGCACTGATACCGTGACTGAGCATGGACTGATCACATGACTATCATGTAGTGATCACGTGACTTAATGGCGCTGATCATGTGACTGATCATGCGCTGATCATGTTTGCTATCATACACTGATCATGTGCCTCTGGAGGCAATAAACAAAGAGCTGAGTAGGCACGAATCAAACAGTCAGCAGGCAATAATCATGGAACTCAGGTGTGAGGAATCATGCTGCTCAGCTGGCAATAATCAAGCAGCTGAGCAGGCAGGAATTACGCAGCACAGCTGGCAATTGTCAAGCAGATGACAGGCAGGAATCGTGCAGCTCAGCTGGCAATTGTCAAGCAGATGAGCAGACAGTAATCACGCAGCTCAGCAGGCCCTGATCACGTGACTGAGCATGCACTGTTCACGTGGCTGATCATACACTGATCACGTGATGATCATGCACTGATCACTTGGATATCATGCACTGATCACGTGGCTGATCATGCACTGATCACGTGCTGACCATGCACTGATCACGTGACTGATCATGCACTGATCACGTAACTGATCATGCACTGATCACGTGGCTGATCATGCACTGATCACGTGGCTGATCATGCACTGATCACGTAACTGATCATGCACTGATCACGTGGCTATCATGCACTGATCACGTGGCTGGACATGCACTGATCACGTGGCTGATCATGCACTGATCACGTGGCTGATCATGCAATGATCATGTAGCTACCATGTACAGGTCACGTGAATGATCATACACCCATCAGGTGACTGATCATGCACTGATCACGTGGCTATCATGCACTGATCACGTGACTGATCATGCACTGATCACGTCTATATCATGCACTGATCACATGACTGCATATGCACTGATCACGTGGATGATCATACACTAATCTTGTGACAGATCATGCACTGATCACGTGGCTGATCATGCACTGATACCGTGACTGAGCATGGACTGATCACATGACTATCATGTAGTGATCACGTGACTTAATGGCGCTGATCATGTGACTGATCATGCGCTGATCATGTTTGCTATCATACACTGATCATGTGCCTCTGGAGGCAATAAACAAAGAGCTGAGTAGGCACGAATCAAACAGTCAGCAGGCAATAATCATGGAACTCAGGTGTGAGGAATCATGCTGCTCAGCTGGCAATAATCAAGCAGCTGAGCAGGCAGGAATTACGCAGCACAGCTGGCAATTGTCAAGCAGATGACAGGCAGGAATCGTGCAGCTCAGCTGGCAATTGTCAAGCAGATGAGCAGACAGTAATCACGCAGCTCAGCAGGCCCAGATCATGTGACTGAGCATGCACTGTTCACGTGGCTGATCATACACTGATCACGTGATGATCATGCACTGATCACTTGGATATCATGCACTGATCACGTGGCTGATCATACACTGTTCACATGTCTGACCATGCACTGATCACGTGGCTGATCATACACTGCTCACGTAACTGATCATGCACTGATCACGTGGCTATCATGCACTGATCACGTGGCTGAACATGCACTGTTCACGTGGCTGATCACACACCTGTCACGTGACATATCATGCACTGATCACGTGGCACTCATGCACTGATCACGTGGCTGATCATACTCTGCTCACGTAACTCATGCACACATCACGTGGCTATCATGCACTGCTCACGTGGCTCGTCATGGAATGATCACGTAGCAACCATATACTGGTCACGTGACTGATCATGCAAAGATCACGTAAATGATCATGCACTGTTCACGTGACTGATCATGTACTGATCACGTGACTGATCATGCACTGATCACGTGGCTATCATGCTCTGCTCACGTGGCTGATCATGCAACGATCACGTAGCAACCATGTACTGGTCACGTGACTGATCATGCACTGATCACGTAATTGATCCTGCACTGATCACGTGGCTCATCATGCACTGATCACGTGGCTGATCACACATGTATCACGTGACTGATCATGCACTGATCACGTGGCTCTCATGCACTGATCACGTGGCTGTCATGCACTGATCACGTGGATATCATGCACTGATCACGTGGCTGATCACACACGTATCACATGACTGATCATGCACTGATCACGTGGCTATCATGCACTGATCACGTGGCTATCATGCACTGATCACGTGGCTGATCATGCAATGATCACGTAGCTACCATGTACTGGTCACGTGACTGATCATGCACTGATCACGTAATTGATCATGCACTGATCACGTGGCTGATCATGCACTGATCACGTGGCTGATCATGCACTGATCACGTGACTGATCATGCACTGATCACGTGACTGATCATGCACTGATCACGTGGCTGATCATGCACTGATCACGTGGCTGATCATGCACTGATCACGTGACTGATCATGCACTGATCACGTGTCTGATCATGCACTGATCACGTGGCTATCATGCACTGCTCACGTGGCTGATCATGCCATGATCACGCAGCTACCATGTACTGGTCACATGACTGATCATGCACTGATCACGTGACTGATCATGCAGTGATCACGTGGCTATCATGCACTACTCACGTGGCTGATCATGCAATGATCATGTAGCTACCATGTACAGGTCACGTGAATGATCATACACCCATCAGGTGACTGATCATGCACTGATCACGTGGCTATCATGCACTGATCACGAGACTGATCATGCACTGATCACGTCTATATCATGCACTGATCACATGACTGCCCATGCACTGATCACGTGGATGATCATACACTAATCTTGTGACAGATCATGCACTGATCACGTGGCTGATCATGCACTGATACCGTGACTGAGCATGGACTGATCACATGACTATCATGTAGTGATCACGTGACTTAATGGCGCTGATCATGTGACTGATCATGCGCTGATCATGTTTGCTATCATACACTGATCATGTGCCTCTGGAGGCAATAAACAAAGAGCTGAGTAGGCACGAATCAAACAGTCAGCAGGCAATAATCATGGAACTCAGGTGTGAGGAATCATGCTGCTCAGCTGGCAATAATCAAGCAGCTGAGCAGGCAGGAATTACGCAGCACAGCTGGCAATTGTCAAGCAGATGACAGGCAGGAATCGTGCAGCTCAGCTGGCAATTGTCAAGCAGATGAGCAGACAGTAATCACGCAGCTCAGCAGGCCCAGATCACGTGACTGAGCATGCACTGTTCACGTGGCTGATCATACACTGATCACGTGATGATCATGCACTGATCACTTGGATATCATGCACTGATCACGTGGCTGATCATACACTGTTCACGTGTCTGACCATGCACTGATCACGTGGCTGATCATACACTGCTCACGTAACTGATCATGCACTGATCACGTGGCTATCATGCACTGATCACGTGGCTGAACATGCACTGTTCACGTGGCTGATCACACACCTGTCACGTGACATATCATGCACTGATCACGTGGCACTCATGCACTGATCACGTGGCTGATCATACTCTGCTCACGTAACTCATGCACACATCACGTGGCTATCATGCACTGCTCACGTGGCTCGTCATGGAATGATCACGTAGCAACCATATACTGGTCACGTGACTGATCATGCAAAGATCACGTAAATGATCATGCACTGTTCACGTGACTGATCATGTACTGATCACGTGACTGATCATGCACTGATCACGTGGCTATCATGCTCTGCTCACGTGGCTGATCATGCAACGATCACGTAGCAACCATGTACTGGTCACGTGACTGATCATGCACTGATCACGTAATTGATCCTGCACTGATCACGTGGCTCATCATGCACTGATCACGTGGCTGATCACACATGTATCACGTGACTGATCATGCACTGATCACGTGGCTCTCATGCACTGATCACGTGGCTGTCATGCACTGATCACGTGGATATCATGCACTGATCACGTGGCTGATCACACACGTATCACATGACTGATCATGCACTGATCACGTGGCTATCATGCACTGATCACGTGGCTATCATGCACTGATCACGTGGCTGATCAGGCAATGATCACGTAGCTACCATGTACTGGTCACGTGACTGATCATGCACTGATCACGTAATTGATCATGCACTGATCATGTGGCTGATCATGCACTGATCACGTGGCTGATCATACACTGATCACATAACTGATCATGCACTGATCACGTGACTGATCATGCACTGATCACGTGGCTATCATGCACTGATCACTTGGCTGACATGCACTGATCACGTGCCTGATCATGCACTGATCACGTGACTGATCATGCACTGATCACGTGTCTGATCATGCACTGATCACGTGGCTATCATGCACTGCTCACGTGGCTGATCATGCCATGATCACGCAGCTACCATGTACTGGTCACATGACTGATCATGCACTGATCACGTGACTGATCATGCAGTGATCACGTGGCTATCATGCACTACTCACGTGGCTGATCATGCAATGATCATGTAGCTACCATGTACAGGTCACGTGAATGATCATACACCCATCAGGTGACTGATCATGCACTGATCACGTGGCTATCATGCACTGATCACGAGACTGATCATGCACTGATCACGTCTATATCATGCACTGATCACATGACTGCCCATGCACTGATCACGTGGATGATCATACACTAATCTTGTGACAGATCATGCACTGATCACGTGGCTGATCATGCACTGATACCGTGACTGAGCATGGACTGATCACATGACTATCATGTAGTGATCACGTGACTTAATGGCGCTGATCATGTGACTGATCATGCGCTGATCATGTTTGCTATCATACACTGATCATGTGCCTCTGGAGGCAATAAACAAAGAGCTGAGTAGGCACGAATCAAACAGTCAGCAGGCAATAATCATGGAACTCAGGTGTGAGGAATCATGCTGCTCAGCTGGCAATAATCAAGCAGCTGAGCAGGCAGGAATTACGCAGCACAGCTGGCAATTGTCAAGCAGATGACAGGCAGGAATCGTGCAGCTCAGCTGGCAATTGTCAAGCAGATGAGCAGACAGTAATCACGCAGCTCAGCAGGCCCAGATCACGTGACTGAGCATGCACTGTTCACGTGGCTGATCATACACTGATCACGTGATGATCATGCACTGATCACTTGGATATCATGCACTGATCACGTGGCTGATCATACACTGTTCACGTGTCTGACCATGCACTGATCACGTGGCTGATCATACACTGCTCACGTAACTGATCATGCACTGATCACGTGGCTATCATGCACTGATCACGTGGCTGAACATGCACTGTTCACGTGGCTGATCACACACCTGTCACGTGACATATCATGCACTGATCACGTGGCACTCATGCACTGATCACGTGGCTGATCATACTCTGCTCACGTAACTCATGCACACATCACGTGGCTATCATGCACTGCTCACGTGGCTCGTCATGGAATGATCACGTAGCAACCATATACTGGTCACGTGACTGATCATGCAAAGATCACGTAAATGATCATGCACTGTTCACGTGACTGATCATGTACTGATCACGTGACTGATCATGCACTGATCACGTGGCTATCATGCTCTGCTCACGTGGCTGATCATGCAACGATCACGTAGCAACCATGTACTGGTCACGTGACTGATCATGCACTGATCACGTAATTGATCCTGCACTGATCACGTGGCTCATCATGCACTGATCACGTGGCTGATCACACATGTATCACGTGACTGATCATGCACTGATCCGTGGCTCTCATGCACTGATCACGTGGCTGTCATGCACTGATCACGTGGATATCATGCACTGATCACGTGGCTGATCACACACGATCACATGACTGATCATGCACTGATCACGTGGCTATCATGCACTGATCACGTGGCTATCATGCACTGATCACGTGGCTGATCATGCACTGATCACGTAGCTACCATGTACTGGTCACGTGACTGATCATGCACTGATCACGTAATTGATCATGCACTGATCACGTGGCTGATCATGCACTGATCACGTGGCTGATCATGCACTGATCACGTGACTGATCATGCACTGATCACGTGGCTATCATGCACTGATCACGTGGCTGATCATGCACTGATCACGTGACTGATCATGCACTGATCACGTGGCTGATCATGCAATGATCATGTAGCTACCATGTACAGGTCACGTGAATGATCATACACCCATCAGGTGACTGATCATGCACTGATCACGTGGCTATCATGCACTGATCACGAGACTGATCATGCACTGATCACGTCTATATCATGCACTGATCACATGACTGCCCATGCACTGATCACGTGGATGATCATACACTAATCATGTGACAGATCATGCACTGATCACGTGGCTGATCATGCACTGATACCGTGACTGAGCATGGACTGATCACATGACTATCATGTAGTGATCACGTGACTTAATGGCGCTGATCATGTGACTGATCATGCGCTGATCATGTTTGCTATCATACACTGATCATGTGCCTCTGGAGGCAATAAACAAAGAGCTGAGTAGGCACGAATCAAACAGTCAGCAGGCAATAATCATGGAACTCAGGTGTGAGGAATCATGCTGCTCAGCTGGCAATAATCAAGCAGCTGAGCAGGCAGGAATTACGCAGCACAGCTGGCAATTGTCAAGCAGATGACAGGCAGGAATCGTGCAGCTCAGCTGGCAATTGTCAAGCAGATGAGCAGACAGTAATCACGCAGCTCAGCAGGCCCAGATCACGTGACTGAGCATGCACTGTTCACGTGGCTGATCATACACTGATCACGTGATGATCATGCACTGATCACTTGGATATCATGCACTGATCACGTGGCTGATCATACACTGTTCACGTGTCTGACCATGCACTGATCACGTGGCTGATCATACACTGCTCACGTAACTGATCATGCACTGATCACGTGGCTATCATGCACTGATCACGTGGCTGAACATGCACTGTTCACGTGGCTGATCACACACCTGTCACGTGACATATCATGCACTGATCACGTGGCACTCATGCACTGATCACGTGGCTGATCATACACTGATCACGTGACTGATCATGCACTGATCACGTGGCTGATCATGCACTGTCACGTGACTATCATGCACTGATCACGTGGCATCATGCACTGATCACGTGGCTGATCATGCACTGATCACGTGACTCATGCACTGATCACGTGGCTATCATGCACTGATCACGTGGCTGATCATGCACTGATCACGTAGCAACCATGTACTGGTCACGTGACTGATCATGCACTGATCACGTAAATGATCATGCACTGATCACGTGACTGATCATGCACTGATCACGTGACTGATCATGCACTGATCACGTGGCTATCATGCACTGATCACGTGGCTGATCATGCACGATCACGTAGCTACCATGTACTGGTCACGTGACTGATCATGCACTGATCACGTGATTGATCATGCACTGATCACGTGGCTATCATGCACTGATCACGTGGCTGATCACACATGATCACGTGACTGATCATGCACTGATCACGTGGCTATCATGCACTGATCACGTGGCTGATCATGCACTGATCACGTGGCTATCATGCACTGATCACGTGACTGATCATGCACTGATCACGTCTATATCATGCACTGATCACATGACTGCCCATGCACTGATCACGTGGATGATCATACACTAATCATGTGACAGATCATGCACTGATCACGTGGCTGATCATGCACTGATACCGTGACTGAGCATGGACTGATCACATGACTATCATGTAGTGATCACGTGACTTAATGGCGCTGATCATGTGACTGATCATGCACTGATCATGTTTGCTATCATACACTGATCATGTGCCTCTGGAGGCAATAAACAAAGAGCTGAGTAGGCACGAATCAAACAGTCAGCAGGCAATAATCATGGAACTCAGCTGTGAGGAATCATGCTGCTCAGCTGGCAATAATCAAGCAGCTGAGCAGGCAGGAATCGTGCAGCTCAGCTGGCACAGATCACGTGACTGAGCATGCACTGATCACGTGGCTGATCATACACTGATCACGTGATGATCATGCACTGATCACGTGGATATCATGCACTGATCACGTGGCTGATCATACACTGATCACGTGACTCATGCACTGATCACGTGGCTATCATGCACTGATCACGTGGCTGATCATGCACTGATCACGTGGCTACCATGCACTGATCACGTGACTGATCATGCACTGATCACGTGGCTGATCATGCACTGATCACGTGACTGATCATGCACTGATCACGTGACTGATCATGCACTGATCACGTGGCTATCATGCACTGATCACGTGGCTGATCATGCACTGATCACGTAGCAACCATGCACTGATCACGTGACTGATCATGCACTGATCACGTAGCTGATCATGCACTGATCACGTGGCTGATCATGCACTGATCACGTGGCTGATCATGCACTGATCACGTGACTGATCATGCACTGATCACGTAATTGATCATGCACTGATCACGTGGCTGATCATGCACTGATCACGTGGCTGATCACACATGATCACGTGACTGATCATGCACTGATCACGTGGCTATCATGCACTGATCACGTGGCTGTCATGCACTGATCACGTGGATATCATGCACTGATCACGTGGCTGATCACACACGATCACGTGACTGATCATGCACTGATCACGTGGCTATCATGCACTGATCACGTGGCTATCATGCACTGATCACGTGGCTGATCATGCAATGATCACGTAGCTACCATGTACTGGTCACGTGACTGATCATGCACTGATCACGTAATTGATCATGCACTGATCACGTGGCTGATCATGCACTGATCACGCACTGATCACGTGGCTGATCATGCACTGATCACGTGACTGATCATGCACTGATCACGTGACTGATCATGCACTGATCACGTGGCTGATCATGCACTGATCACGTGACTGATCATGCACTGATCACGTGACTGATCATGCACTGATCACGTGGCTATCATGCACTGCTCACGTGGCTGATCATGCCATGATCACGCAGCTACCATGTACTGGTCACATGACTGATCATGCACTGATCACGTGACTGATCATGCACTGATCACGTGGCTATCATGCACTACTCACGTGGCTGATCATGCAATGATCATGTAGCTACCATGTACAGGTCACGTGAATGATCATACACCCATCAGGTGACTGATCATGCACTGATCACGTGGCTATCATGCACTGATCACGTGACTGATCATGCACTGATCACGTCTATATCATGCACTGATCACATGACTGCCCATGCACTGATCACGTGGATGATCATACACTAATCATGTGACAGATCATGCACTGATCACGTGGCTGATCATGCACTGATACCGTGACTGAGCATGGACTGATCACATGACTATCATGTAGTGATCACGTGACTTAATGGCGCTGATCATGTGACTGATCATGCACTGATCATGTTTGCTATCATACACTGATCATGTGCCTCTGGAGGCAATAAACAAAGAGCTGAGTAGGCACGAATCAAACAGTCAGCAGGCAATAATCATGGAACACAGGTGTGAGGAATCATGCTGCTCAGCTGGCAATAATCAAGCAGCTGAGCAGGCAGGAATTACGCAGCACAGCTGGCAATTGTCAAGCAGATGACAGGCAGGAATCGTGCAGCTCAGCTGGCAATTGTCAAGCAGATGAGCAGACAGTAATCACGCAGCTCAGCAGGCCCAGATCACGTGACTGAGCATGCACTGTTCACGTGGCTGATCATGCACTGATCACGTGACTGATCATGCACTGATCACGTGGCTATCATGCACTGATCACGTGGCTGATCATGCACTGATCACGTAGCTACCATGCACTGATCACGTGACTGATCATGCACTGATCACGTGACTGATCATGCACTGATCACGTGGCTATCATGCACTGATCACGTGACTGATCATGCACTGTTCACGTCTATATCATGCACTGATCACATGACTGCATATGCACTGATCACGTGGATGATCATACACTAATCATGTGACAGATCATGCACTGATCACGTGGCTGATCATGCACTGATACCGTGACTGAGCATGGACTGATCACATGACTATCATGTAGTGATCACGTGACTTAATGGCGCTGATCATGTGACTGATCATGCGCTGATCATGTTTGCTATCATACACTGATCATGTGCCTCTGGAGGCAATAAACAAAGAGCTGAGTAGGCACGAATCAAACAGTCAGCAGGCAATAATCATGGAACTCAGGTGTGAGGAATCATGCTGCTCAGCTGGCAATAATCAAGCAGCTGAGCAGGCAGGAATTACACAGCACAGCTGGCAATTGTCAAGCAGATGACAGGCAGGAATCGTGCAGCTCAGCTGGCAATTGTCAAGCAGATGAGCAGACAGTAATCACGCAGCTCAGCAGGCCCAGATCACGTGACTGAGCATGCACTGTTCACGTGGCTGATCATACACTGATCACGTGATGATCATGCACTGATCACTTGGATATCATGCACTGATCACGTGGCTGATCATACACTGTTCACGTGTCTGACCATGCACTGATCACGTGGCTGATCATACACTGCTCACGTAACTGATCATGCACTGATCACGTGGCTATCATGCACTGATCACGTGGCTGAACATGCACTGTTCACGTGGCTGATCACACACCTGTCACGTGACATATCATGCACTGATCACGTGGCACTCATGCACTGATCACGTGGCTGATCATACTCTGCTCACGTAACTCATGCACACATCACGTGGCTATCATGCACTGCTCACGTGGCTCGTCATGGAATGATCACGTAGCAACCATATACTGGTCACGTGACTGATCATGCACTGATCACGTAAATGATCATGCACTGTTCACGTGACTGATCATGCACTGATCACGTGACTGATCATGCACTGATCACGTGGCTATCATGCACTGCTCACGTGGCTGATCATGCAACGATCACGTAGCAACCATGTACTGGTCACGTGACTGATCATGCACTGATCACGTAATTGATCATGCACTGATCACGTGGCTATCATGCACTGATCACGTGGCTGATCATGCACTGATCACGTAGCTATCATGCACTGATCACGTGACTGATCATGCACTGATCACGTGGCTGATCATGCACTGATCACGTGGCTGATCATGCACTGATCACGTGGCTATCATGCACTGATCACGTGACTGATCATGCACTGATCACGTAATTGATCATGCACTGATCACGTGGCTGATCATGCACTGATCACGTGGCTGATCATGCACTGATCACGTGACTGATCATGCACTGATCACGTGACTGATCATGCACTGATCACGTGGCTATCATGCACTGATCACGTGGCTGATCATGCCATGATCACGCAGCTACCATGTACTGGTCACATGACTGATCATGCACTGATCACGTGACTGATCATGCACTGATCACGTGGCTATCATGCACTACTCACGTGGCTGATCATGCAATGATCATGTAGCTACCATGTACAGGTCACGTGAATGATCATACACCCATCAGGTGACTGATCATGCACTGATCACGTGGCTATCATGCACTGATCACGAGACTGATCATGCACTGATCACGTCTATATCATGCACTGATCACATGACTGCCCATGCACTGATCACGTGGATGATCATACACTAATCTTGTGACAGATCATGCACTGATCACGTGGCTGATCATGCACTGATACCGTGACTGAGCATGGACTGATCACATGACTATCATGTAGTGATCACGTGACTTAATGGCGCTGATCATGTGACTGATCATGCGCTGATCATGTTTGCTATCATACACTGATCATGTGCCTCTGGAGGCAATAAACAAAGAGCTGAGTAGGCACGAATCAAACAGTCAGCAGGCAATAATCATGGAACACAGGTGTGAGGAATCATGCTGCTCAGCTGGCAATAATCAAGCAGCTGAGCAGGCAGGAATTACGCAGCACAGCTGGCAATTGTCAAGCAGATGACAGGCAGGAATCGTGCAGCTCAGCTGGCAATTGTCAAGCAGATGAGCAGACAGTAATCACGCAGCTCAGCAGGCCCTGATCACGTGACTGAGCATGCACTGTTCACGTGGCTGATCATACACTGATCACGTGATGATCATGCACTGATCACGTGGATATCATGCACTGATCACGTGGCTGATCATGCACTGATCACGTGGCTACCATGCACTGATCACGTGACTGATCATGCACTGATCACGTAACTGATCATGCACTGATCACGTGGCTGATCATGCACTGATCACGTGGCTGATCATGCACTGATCACGTGACTGATCATGCACTGATCACGTGGCTGATCATGCACTGATCACGTGGCTGATCATGCACTGATCACGTGGCTGATCATGCACTGATCACGTGGCTGATCATGCAATGATCATGTAGCTACCATGTACAGGTCACGTGAATGATCATACACCCATCAGGTGACTGATCATGCACTGATCACGTGGCTATCATGCACTGATCACGAGACTGATCATGCACTGATCACGTCTATATCATGCACTGATCACATGACTGCATATGCACTGATCACGTGGATGATCATACACTAATCATGTGACAGATCATGCACTGATCACGTGGCTGATCATGCACTGATACCGTGACTGAGCATGGACTGATCACATGACTATCATGTAGTGATCACGTGACTTAATGGCGCTGATCATGTGACTGATCATGCACTGATCATGTTTGCTATCATACACTGATCATGTGCCTCTGGAGGCAATAAACAAAGAGCTGAGTAGGCACGAATCAAACAGTCAGCAGGCAATAATCATGGAACTCAGGTGTGAGGAATCATGCTGCTCAGCTGGCAATAATCAAGCAGCTGAGCAGGCAGGAATTACGCAGCACAGCTGGCAATTGTCAAGCAGATGACAGGCAGGAATCGTGCAGCTCAGCTGGCAATTGTCAAGCAGATGAGCAGACAGTAATCACGCAGCTCAGCAGGCCCAGATCACGTGACTGAGCATGCACTGTTCACGTGGCTGATCATACACTGATCACGTGATGATCATGCACTGATCACTTGGATATCATGCACTGATCACGTGGCTGATCATACACTGTTCACGTGTCTGACCATGCACTGATCACGTGGCTGATCATACACTGCTCACGTAACTGATCATGCACTGATCACGTGGCTATCATGCACTGATCACGTGGCTGAACATGCACTGTTCACGTGGCTGATCACACACCTGTCACGTGACATATCATGCACTGATCACGTGGCACTCATGCACTGATCACGTGGCTGATCATACTCTGCTCACGTAACTCATGCACACATCACGTGGCTATCATGCACTGCTCACGTGGCTCGTCATGGAATGATCACGTAGCTACCATATACTGGTCACGTGACTGATCATGCACTGATCACGTAAATGATCATGCACTGTTCACGTGACTGATCATGTACTGATCACGTGACTGATCATGCACTGATCACGTGGCTATCATGCACTGCTCACGTGGCTGATCATGCAACGATCACGTAGCAACCATGTACTGGTCACGTGACTGATCATGCACTGATCACGTAATTGATCATGCACTGATCACGTGGCTATCATGCACTGATCACGTGGCTGATCATGCACTGATCACGTAGCTATCATGCACTGATCACGTGACTGATCATGCACTGATCACGTGGCTGATCATGCACTGATCACGTGGCTGATCATGCACTGATCACGTGGCTGATCATGCACTGATCACGTGACTGATCATGCACTGATCACGTGGCTGATCATGCACTGATCACGTGGCTGATCATGCACTGATCACGTGGCTGATCATGCACTGATCACGTGACTGATCATGCACTGATCACGTGGCTATCATGCACTACTCACGTGGCTGATCATGCAATGATCATGTAGCTACCATGTACAGGTCACGTGAATGATCATACACCCATCAGGTGACTGATCATGCACTGATCACGTGGCTATCATGCACTGATCACGAGACTGATCATGCACTGATCACGTCTATATCATGCACTGATCACATGACTGCCCATGCACTGATCACGTGGATGATCATACACTAATCATGTGACAGATCATGCACTGATCACGTGGCTGATCATGCACTGATACCGTGACTGAGCATGGACTGATCACATGACTATCATGTAGTGATCACGTGACTTAATGGCGCTGATCATGTGACTGATCATGCGCTGATCATGTTTGCTATCATACACTGATCATGTGCCTCTGGAGGCAATAAACAAAGAGCTGAGTAGGCACGAATCAAACAGTCAGCAGGCAATAATCATGGAACTCAGGTGTGAGGAATCATGCTGCTCAGCTGGCAATAATCAAGCAGCTGAGCAGGCAGGAATTACGCAGCACAGCTGGCAATTGTCAAGCAGATGACAGGCAGGAATCGTGCAGCTCAGCTGGCAATTGTCAAGCAGATGAGCAGACAGTAATCACGCAGCTCAGCAGGCCCAGATCACGTGACTGAGCATGCACTGTTCACGTGGCTGATCATACACTGATCACGTGATGATCATGCACTGATCACTTGGATATCATGCACTGATCACGTGGCTGATCATACACTGTTCACGTGTCTGACCATGCACTGATCACGTGGCTGATCATGCACTGATCACGTGGCTGATCATGCACTGATCACGTGGCTGATCACACACCTGTCACGTGACATATCATGCACTGATCACGTGGCACTCATGCACTGATCACGTGGCTGATCATACTCTGCTCACGTAACTCATGCACACATCACGTGGCTATCATGCACTGCTCACGTGGCTCGTCATGGAATGATCACGTAGCTACCATATACTGGTCACGTGACTGATCATGCACTGATCACGTAAATGATCATGCACTGTTCACGTGACTGATCATGTACTGATCACGTGACTGATCATGCACTGATCACGTGGCTATCATGCACTGCTCACGTGGCTGATCATGCAACGATCACGTAGCAACCATGTACTGGTCACGTGACTGATCATGCACTGATCACGTAATTGATCATGCACTGATCACGTGGCTCATCATGCACTGATCACGTGGCTGATCACACATGTATCACGTGACTGATCATGCACTGATCACGTGGCTATCATGCACTGATCACGTGGCTGTCATGCACTGATCACGTGGATATCATGCACTGATCACGTGACTGATCATGCACTGATCACGTCTATATCATGCACTGATCACATGACTGCCCATGCACTGATCACGTGGATGATCATGCACTGATCATGTGACTGATCATGCACTGATCACGTGGCTGATCATGCACTGATACGTGACTGATCATGGACTGATCACATGACTATCATGTACTGATCACGTGACTTAATGGCACTGATCATGTGACTGATCATGCACTGATCATGTTTGCTATCATACACTGATCATGTGCCTCTGGAGGCAATAAACAAAGAGCTGAGTAGGCACGAATCAAACAGTCAGCAGGCAATAATCATGGAACTCAGCTGTGAGGAATCATGCTGCTCAGCTGGCAATAATCAAGCAGCTGATCAGGCAGGAATCGTGCAGCTCAGCTGGCACTGATCACGTGACTGATCATGCACTGATCACGTGGCTGATCATACACTGATCACGTGATGATCATGCACTGATCACGTGGATATCATGCACTGATCACGTGGCTGATCATACACTGATCACGTGACTCATGCACTGATCACGTGGCTATCATGCACTGATCACGTGGCTGTCATGCAATGATCACGTAGCAACCATATACTGGTCACGTGACTGATCATGCACTGATCACGTAACTGATCATGCACTGATCACGTGACTGATCATGCACTGATCACGTGACTGATCATGCACTGATCACGTGGCTATCATGCACTGATCACGTGGCTGATCATGCACGATCACGTAGCAACCATGTACTGGTCACGTGACTGATCATGCACTGATCACGTAATTGATCATGCACTGATCACGTGGCTGATCATGCACTGATCACGTGGCTGATCACACATGATCACGTGACTGATCATGCACTGATCACGTGGCTCTCATGCACTGATCACGTGGCTGTCATGCACTGATCACGTGGATATCATGCACTGATCACGTGGCTGATCACACACGTATCACATGACTGATCATGCACTGATCACGTGGCTATCATGCACTGATCACGTGGCTATCATGCACTGATCACGTGGCTGATCATGCAATGATCACGTAGCTACCATGTACTGGTCACGTGACTGATCATGCACTGATCACGTAATTGATCATGCACTGATCATGTGGCTGATCATGCACTGATCACGCACTGATCACGTGGCTGATCATGCACTGATCACGTGACTGATCATGCACTGATCACGTGGCTGATCATGCACTGATCACGTGACTGATCATGCACTGATCACGTGGCTGATCATGCACTGATCACGTGACTGATCATGCACTGATCACGTGACTGATCATGCACTGATCACGTGGCTATCATGCACTGCTCACGTGGCTGATCATGCCATGATCACGCAGCTACCATGTACTGGTCACATGACTGATCATGCACTGATCACGTGACTGATCATGCAGTGATCACGTGGCTATCATGCACTACTCACGTGGCTGATCATGCAATGATCATGTAGCTACCATGTACAGGTCACGTGAATGATCATACACCCATCAGGTGACTGATCATGCACTGATCACGTGGCTATCATGCACTGATCACGAGACTGATCATGCACTGATCACGTCTATATCATGCACTGATCACATGACTGCCCATGCACTGATCACGTGGATGATCATACACTAATCTTGTGACAGATCATGCACTGATCACGTGGCTGATCATGCACTGATACCGTGACTGAGCATGGACTGATCACATGACTATCATGTAGTGATCACGTGACTTAATGGCGCTGATCATGTGACTGATCATGCGCTGATCATGTTTGCTATCATACACTGATCATGTGCCTCTGGAGGCAATAAACAAAGAGCTGAGTAGGCACGAATCAAACAGTCAGCAGGCAATAATCATGGAACTCAGGTGTGAGGAATCATGCTGCTCAGCTGGCAATAATCAAGCAGCTGAGCAGGCAGGAATTACGCAGCACAGCTGGCAATTGTCAAGCAGATGACAGGCAGGAATCGTGCAGCTCAGCTGGCAATTGTCAAGCAGATGAGCAGACAGTAATCACGCAGCTCAGCAGGCCCAGATCACGTGACTGAGCATGCACTGTTCACGTGGCTGATCATACACTGATCACGTGACTGATCATGCACTGATCACGTGGCTATCATGCACTGATCACGTGGCTGATCATGCACTGATCACGTGCTGACCATGCACTGATCACGTGACTGATCATGCACTGATCACGTAACTGATCATGCACTGATCACGTGGCTGATCATGCACTGATCACGTGGCTGATCACACATGTGTCACGTGACTGATCATGCACTGATCACGTGGCTCTCATGCACTGATCACGTGGCTGTCATGCACTGATCACGTGGCTATCATGCACTGATCACGTGGCTGATCACACACGATCACATGACTGATCATGCACTGATCACGTGGCTATCATGCACTGATCACGTGGCTATCATGCACTGATCACGTGGCTGATCATGCAATGATCACGTAGCTATCATGTACTGGTCACGTGACTGATCATGCACTGATCACGTAATTGATCATGCACTGATCACGTGGCTGATCATGCACTGATCACGTGGCTGATCATGCACTGATCACGTAACTGATCATGCACTGATCACGTGACTGATCATGCACTGATCACGTGGCTATCATGCACTGATCACGTGGCTGACATACACTGATCACGTGCCTGATCATGCACTGATCACGTGGCTGATCATGCACTGATCACGTGACTGATCATGCACTGATCACGTGTCTGATCATGCACTGATCACGTGGCTATCATGCACTGCTCACGTGGCTGATCATGCCATGATCACGCAGCTACCATGTACTGGTCACATGACTGATCATGCACTGATCACGTGACTGATCATGCAGTGATCACGTGGCTATCATGCACTACTCACGTGGCTGATCATGCAATGATCATGTAGCTACCATGTACAGGTCACGTGAATGATCATACACCCATCAGGTGACTGATCATGCACTGATCACGTGGCTATCATGCACTGATCACGAGACTGATCATGCACTGATCACGTCTATATCATGCACTGATCACATGACTGCCCATGCACTGATCACGTGGATGATCATACACTAATCTTGTGACAGATCATGCACTGATCACGTGGCTGATCATGCACTGATACCGTGACTGAGCATGGACTGATCACATGACTATCATGTAGTGATCACGTGACTTAATGGCGCTGATCATGTGACTGATCATGCGCTGATCATGTTTGCTATCATACACTGATCATGTGCCTCTGGAGGCAATAAACAAAGAGCTGAGTAGGCACGAATCAAACAGTCAGCAGGCAATAATCATGGAACTCAGGTGTGAGGAATCATGCTGCTCAGCTGGCAATAATCAAGCAGCTGAGCAGGCAGGAATTACGCAGCACAGCTGGCAATTGTCAAGCAGATGACAGGCAGGAATCGTGCAGCTCAGCTGGCAATTGTCAAGCAGATGAGCAGACAGTAATCACGCAGCTCAGCAGGCCCAGATCACGTGACTGAGCATGCACTGATCACGTGGCTGATCATACACTGATCACGTGACTGATCATGCACTGATCACGTGGCTATCATGCACTGATCACGTGGCTGATCATGCACTGTTCACGTGGCTGATCACACACTGTCACGTGACTATCATGCACTGATCACGTGGCACTCATGCACTGATCACGTGGCTGATCATACACTGCTCACGTAACTCATGCACACATCACGTGGCTATCATGCACTGCTCACGTGGCTGTCATGGAATGATCACGTAGCAACCATATACTGGTCACGTGACTGATCATGCACTGATCACGTAAATGATCATGCACTGATCACGTGACTGATCATGCACTGATCACGTGACTGATCATGCACTGATCACGTGGCTATCATGCACTGCTCACGTGGCTGATCATGCAACGATCACGTAGCAACCATGTACTGGTCACGTGACTGATCATGCACTGATCACGTAATTGATCATGCACTGATCACGTGGCTCATCATGCACTGATCACGTGGCTGATCACACATGATCACGTGACTGATCATGCACTGATCACGTGGCTATCATGCACTGATCACGTGGCTGTCATGCACTGATCACGTGGCTGATCATGCACTGATCACGTAGCTACCATGCACTGATCACGTGACTGATCATGCACTGATCACGTGACTGATCATGCACTGATCACGTGGCTATCATGCACTGATCACGTGGCTGATCATGCACTGATCACGTGACTGATCATGCACTGATCACGTGGCTGATCATGCACTGATCACGTGACTGATCATGCACTGATCACGTGGCTGATCATGCACTGATCACGTGACTGATCATGCACTGATCACGTGACTGATCATGCACTGATCACGTGGCTATCATGCACTGATCACGTGGCTGATCATGCATGATCACGCAGCTACCATGTACTGGTCACATGACTGATCATGCACTGATCACGTGACTGATCATGCACTGATCACGTGGCTATCATGCACTATCACGTGGCTGATCATGCAATGATCATGTAGCTACCATGTACTGGTCACGTGACTGATCATGCACTGATCACGTGACTGATCATGCACTGATCACGTGGCTATCATGCACTGATCACGTGACTGATCATGCACTGATCACGTCTATATCATGCACTGATCACATGACTGATCATGCACTGATCACGTGGATGATCATACACTGATCACGTGACTGATCATGCACTGATCACGTGGCTGATCATGCACTGATCACGTGACTGATCATGCACTGATCACGTGTCTGATCATGCACTGATCACGTGGCTATCATGCACTGCTCACGTGGCTGATCATGCCATGATCACGCAGCTACCATGTACTGGTCACATGACTGATCATGCACTGATCACGTGACTGATCATGCAGTGATCACGTGGCTATCATGCACTACTCACGTGGCTGATCATGCAATGATCATGTAGCTACCATGTACAGGTCACGTGAATGATCATACACCCATCAGGTGACTGATCATGCACTGATCACGTGGCTATCATGCACTGATCACGAGACTGATCATGCACTGATCACGTCTATATCATGCACTGATCACATGACTGCCCATGCACTGATCACGTGGATGATCATACACTAATCTTGTGACAGATCATGCACTGATCACGTGGCTGATCATGCACTGATACCGTGACTGAGCATGGACTGATCACATGACTATCATGTAGTGATCACGTGACTTAATGGCGCTGATCATGTGACTGATCATGCGCTGATCATGTTTGCTATCATACACTGATCATGTGCCTCTGGAGGCAATAAACAAAGAGCTGAGTAGGCACGAATCAAACAGTCAGCAGGCAATAATCATGGAACTCAGGTGTGAGGAATCATGCTGCTCAGCTGGCAATAATCAAGCAGCTGAGCAGGCAGGAATTACGCAGCACAGCTGGCAATTGTCAAGCAGATGACAGGCAGGAATCGTGCAGCTCAGCTGGCAATTGTCAAGCAGATGAGCAGACAGTAATCACGCAGCTCAGCAGGCCCAGATCACGTGACTGAGCATGCACTGTTCACGTGGCTGATCATACACTGATCACGTGATGATCATGCACTGATCACTTGGATATCATGCACTGATCACGTGGCTGATCATACACTGTTCACGTGTCTGACCATGCACTGATCACGTGGCTGATCATACACTGCTCACGTAACTGATCATGCACTGATCACGTGGCTATCATGCACTGATCACGTGGCTGAACATGCACTGTTCACGTGGCTGATCACACACCTGTCACGTGACATATCATGCACTGATCACGTGGCACTCATGCACTGATCACGTGGCTGATCATACTCTGCTCACGTAACTCATGCACACATCACGTGGCTATCATGCACTGCTCACGTGGCTGTCATGCACTGATCACGTGGATATCATGCACTGATCACGTGGCTGATCACACACGTATCACATGACTGATCATGCACTGATCACGTGGCTGATCATGCACTGATCACGTGGCTATCATGCACTGATCACGTGGCTGATCATGCAATGATCACGTAGCTACCATGTACTGGTCACGTGACTGATCATGCACTGATCACGTAATTGATCATGCACTGATCATGTGGCTGATCATGCACTGATCACGTGGCTGATCATGCACTGATCACGTGACTGATCATGCACTGATCACGTGACTGATCATGCACTGATCACGTGGCTATCATGCACTGATCACGTGGCTGACATGCACTGATCACGTGCCTGATCATGCACTGATCACGTGGCTGATCATGCACTGATCACGTGACTGATCATGCACTGATCACGTGTCTGATCATGCACTGATCACGTGGCTATCATGCACTGCTCACGTGGCTGATCATGCCATGATCACGCAGCTACCATGTACTGGTCACATGACTGATCATGCACTGATCACGTGACTGATCATGCAGTGATCACGTGGCTATCATGCACTACTCACGTGGCTGATCATGCAATGATCATGTAGCTACCATGTACAGGTCACGTGAATGATCATACACCCATCAGGTGACTGATCATGCACTGATCACGTGGCTATCATGCACTGATCACGAGACTGATCATGCACTGATCACGTCTATATCATGCACTGATCACATGACTGCCCATGCACTGATCACGTGGATGATCATACACTAATCTTGTGACAGATCATGCACTGATCACGTGGCTGATCATGCACTGATACCGTGACTGAGCATGGACTGATCACATGACTATCATGTAGTGATCACGTGACTTAATGGCGCTGATCATGTGACTGATCATGCGCTGATCATGTTTGCTATCATACACTGATCATGTGCCTCTGGAGGCAATAAACAAAGAGCTGAGTAGGCACGAATCAAACAGTCAGCAGGCAATAATCATGGAACTCAGGTGTGAGGAATCATGCTGCTCAGCTGGCAATAATCAAGCAGCTGAGCAGGCAGGAATTACGCAGCACAGCTGGCAATTGTCAAGCAGATGACAGGCAGGAATCGTGCAGCTCAGCTGGCAATTGTCAAGCAGATGAGCAGACAGTAATCACGCAGCTCAGCAGGCCCAGATCACGTGACTGAGCATGCACTGTTCACGTGGCTGATCATACACTGATCACGTGATGATCATGCACTGATCACTTGGATATCATGCACTGATCACGTGGCTGATCATACACTGTTCACGTGTCTGACCATGCACTGATCACGTGGCTGATCATACACTGCTCACGTAACTGATCATGCACTGATCACGTGGCTATCATGCACTGATCACGTGGCTGAACATGCACTGTTCACGTGGCTGATCACACACCTGTCACGTGACATATCATGCACTGATCACGTGGCACTCATGCACTGATCACGTGGCTGATCATACTCTGCTCACGTAACTCATGCACACATCACGTGGCTATCATGCACTGCTCACGTGGCTGTCATGCACTGATCACGTGGATATCATGCACTGATCACGTGGCTGATCACACACGATCACGTGACTGATCATGCACTGATCACGTGGCTGATCATGCACTGATCACGTGGCTATCATGCACTGATCACGTGGCTGATCATGCACTGATCACGTAGCTACCATGTACTGGTCACGTGACTGATCATGCACTGATCACGTAATTGATCATGCACTGATCACGTGGCTGATCATGCACTGATCACGTGGCTGATCATGCACTGATCACGTGACTGATCATGCACTGATCACGTGACTGATCATGCACTGATCACGTGGCTATCATGCACTGATCACGTGGCTGACATGCACTGATCACGTGCCTGATCATGCACTGATCACGTGGCTGATCATGCACTGATCACGTGACTGATCATGCACTGATCACGTGTCTGATCATGCACTGATCACGTGGCTATCATGCACTGCTCACGTGGCTGATCATGCCATGATCACGCAGCTACCATGTACTGGTCACATGACTGATCATGCACTGATCACGTGACTGATCATGCAGTGATCACGTGGCTATCATGCACTACTCACGTGGCTGATCATGCAATGATCATGTAGCTACCATGTACAGGTCACGTGAATGATCATACACCCATCAGGTGACTGATCATGCACTGATCACGTGGCTATCATGCACTGATCACGAGACTGATCATGCACTGATCACGTCTATATCATGCACTGATCACATGACTGCCCATGCACTGATCACGTGGATGATCATACACTAATCTTGTGACAGATCATGCACTGATCACGTGGCTGATCATGCACTGATACCGTGACTGAGCATGGACTGATCACATGACTATCATGTAGTGATCACGTGACTTAATGGCGCTGATCATGTGACTGATCATGCGCTGATCATGTTTGCTATCATACACTGATCATGTGCCTCTGGAGGCAATAAACAAAGAGCTGAGTAGGCACGAATCAAACAGTCAGCAGGCAATAATCATGGAACTCAGGTGTGAGGAATCATGCTGCTCAGCTGGCAATAATCAAGCAGCTGAGCAGGCAGGAATCGTGCAGCTCAGCTGGCAATTGTCAAGCAGATGAGCAGACAGTAATCACGCAGCTCAGCAGGCCCAGATCACGTGACTGAGCATGCACTGTTCACGTGGCTGATCATACACTGATCACGTGATGATCATGCACTGATCACTTGGATATCATGCACTGATCACGTGGCTGATCATACACTGTTCACGTGTCTGACCATGCACTGATCACGTGGCTGATCATACACTGCTCACGTAACTGATCATGCACTGATCACGTGGCTATCATGCACTGATCACGTGGCTGAACATGCACTGTTCACGTGGCTGATCACACACCTGTCACGTGACATATCATGCACTGATCACGTGGCACTCATGCACTGATCACGTGGCTGATCATACTCTGCTCACGTAACTCATGCACACATCACGTGGCTATCATGCACTGCTCACGTGGCTCGTCATGGAATGATCACGTAGCAACCATATACTGGTCACGTGACTGATCATGCAAAGATCACGTAAATGATCATGCACTGTTCACGTGACTGATCATGTACTGATCACGTGACTGATCATGCACTGATCACGTGGCTATCATGCTCTGCTCACGTGGCTGATCATGCAACGATCACGTAGCAACCATGTACTGGTCACGTGACTGATCATGCACTGATCACGTAATTGATCCTGCACTGATCACGTGGCTCATCATGCACTGATCACGTGGCTGATCACACATGTATCACGTGACTGATCATGCACTGATCACGTGGCTCTCATGCACTGATCACGTGGCTGTCATGCACTGATCACGTGGATATCATGCACTGATCACGTGGCTGATCACACACGTATCACATGACTGATCATGCACTGATCACGTGGCTATCATGCACTGATCACGTGGCTATCATGCACTGATCACGTGGCTGATCATGCAATGATCACGTAGCTGCCATGTACTGGTCACGTGACTGATCATGCACTGATCACGTAATTGATCATGCACTGATCACGTGGCTGATCATGCACTGATCACGTGGCTGATCATGCACTGATCACGTGACTGATCATGCACTGATCACGTGACTGATCATGCACTGATCACGTGGCTGATCATGCACTGATCACGTGGCTGATCATGCACTGATCACGTGACTGATCATGCACTGATCACGTGTCTGATCATGCACTGATCACGTGGCTATCATGCACTGATCACGTGGCTGATCATGCATGATCACGCAGCTACCATGTACTGGTCACATGACTGATCATGCACTGATCACGTGACTGATCATGCACTGATCACGTGGCTATCATGCACTATCACGTGGCTGATCATGCAATGATCATGTAGCTACCATGTACTGGTCACGTGAATGATCATACACTGATCACGTGACTGATCATGCACTGATCACGTGGCTATCATGCACTGATCACGTGACTGATCATGCACTGATCACGTGATATCATGCACTGATCACATGACTGATCATGCACTGATCACGTGGATGATCATGCACTGATCACGTGACTGATCATGCACTGATCACGTGGCTGATCATGCACTGATCACGTGGCTGATCATGCACTGATCACGTAGCTATCATGCACTGATCACGTGACTGATCATGCACTGATCACGTGACTGATCATGCACTGATCACGTGGCTGATCATGCACTGATCACGTGGCTGATCATGCACTGATCACGTGACTGATCATGCACTGATCACGTGACTGATCATGCACTGATCACGTGGCTATCATGCACTGATCACGTGGCTGATCATGCACTGATCACGTGGCTGATCATGCACTGATCACGTGGCTGATCATGCACTGATCACGTGACTGATCATGCACTGATCACGTGGCTGATCATGCACTGATCACGTGACTGATCATGCACTGATCACGTGACTGATCATGCACTGATCACGTGGCTATCATGCACTGATCACGTGGCTGATCATGCCATGATCACGCAGCTACCATGTACTGGTCACATGACTGATCATGCACTGATCACGTGACTGATCATGCACTGATCACGTGGCTATCATGCACTACTCACGTGGCTGATCATGCAATGATCATGTAGCTACCATGTACAGGTCACGTGAATGATCATACACCCATCAGGTGACTGATCATGCACTGATCACGTGGCTATCATGCACTGATCACGAGACTGATCATGCACTGATCACGTCTATATCATGCACTGATCACATGACTGCCCATGCACTGATCACGTGGATGATCATACACTAATCTTGTGACAGATCATGCACTGATCACGTGGCTGATCATGCACTGATACCGTGACTGAGCATGGACTGATCACATGACTATCATGTAGTGATCACGTGACTTAATGGCGCTGATCATGTGACTGATCATGCGCTGATCATGTTTGCTATCATACACTGATCATGTGCCTCTGGAGGCAATAAACAAAGAGCTGAGTAGGCACGAATCAAACAGTCAGCAGGCAATAATCATGGAACTCAGGTGTGAGGAATCATGCTGCTCAGCTGGCAATAATCAAGCAGCTGAGCAGGCAGGAATTACGCAGCACAGCTGGCAATTGTCAAGCAGATGACAGGCAGGAATCGTGCAGCTCAGCTGGCAATTGTCAAGCAGATGAGCAGACAGTAATCACGCAGCTCAGCAGGCCCAGATCACGTGACTGAGCATGCACTGTTCACGTGGCTGATCATACACTGATCACGTGATGATCATGCACTGATCACTTGGATATCATGCACTGATCACGTGGCTGATCATACACTGTTCACGTGTCTGACCATGCACTGATCACGTGGCTGATCATACACTGCTCACGTAACTGATCATGCACTGATCACGTGGCTATCATGCACTGATCACGTGGCTGAACATGCACTGTTCACGTGGCTGATCACACCTGTCACGTGACATATCATGCACTGATCACGTGGCACTCATGCACTGATCACGTGGCTGATCATACTCTGCTCACGTAACTCATGCACACATCACGTGGCTATCATGCACTGCTCACGTGGCTGTCATGCACTGATCACGTGGCTATCATGCACTGATCACGTGGCTGATCACACACGATCACGTGACTGATCATGCACTGATCACGTGGCTGATCATGCACTGATCACGTGGCTATCATGCACTGATCACGTGGCTGATCATGCAATGATCACGTAGCTACCATGTACTGGTCACGTGACTGATCATGCACTGATCACGTAATTGATCATGCACTGATCACGTGGCTGATCATGCACTGATCACGTGGCTGATCATGCACTGATCACGTGACTGATCATGCACTGATCACGTGACTGATCATGCACTGATCACGTGGCTATCATGCACTGATCACGTGGCTGATCATGCACTGATCACGTGGCTGATCATGCACTGATCACGTGGCTGATCATGCACTGATCACGTGACTGATCATGCACTGATCACGTGACTGATCATGCACTGATCACGTGGCTATCATGCACTGATCACGTGGCTGATCATGCATGATCACGCAGCTACCATGTACTGGTCACGTGACTGATCATGCACTGATCACGTGACTGATCATGCACTGATCACGTGGCTATCATGCACTGATCACGTGGCTGATCATGCACTGATCACGTAGCTATCATGCACTGATCACGTGACTGATCATGCACTGATCACGTGACTGATCATGCACTGATCACGTGGCTATCATGCACTGATCACGTGGCTGATCATGCACTGATCACGTGGATATCATGCACTGATCACGTGGCTGATCATGCACGATCACGTGACTGATCATGCACTGATCACGTGGCTATCATGCACTGATCACGTGGCTATCATGCACTGATCACGTGGCTGATCATGCACTGATCACGGCTGCCATGTACTGATCACGTGACTGATCATGCACTGATCACGTAATTGATCATGCACTGATCACGTGGCTGATCATGCACTGATCACGTGGCTGATCATGCACTGATCACGTGACTGATCATGCACTGATCACGTGACTGATCATGCACTGATCACGTGGCTGATCATGCACTGATCACGTGGCTGATCATGCACTGATCACGTGACTGATCATGCACTGATCACGTGTCTGATCATGCACTGATCACGTGGCTATCATGCACTGCTCACGTGGCTGATCATGCCATGATCACGCAGCTACCATGTACTGGTCACATGACTGATCATGCACTGATCACGTGACTGATCATGCAGTGATCACGTGGCTATCATGCACTACTCACGTGGCTGATCATGCAATGATCATGTAGCTACCATGTACAGGTCACGTGAATGATCATACACCCATCAGGTGACTGATCATGCACTGATCACGTGGCTATCATGCACTGATCACGAGACTGATCATGCACTGTTCACGTCTATATCATGCACTGATCACATGACTGCCCATGCACTGATCACGTGGATGATCATACACTAATCTTGTGACAGATCATGCACTGATCACGTGGCTGATCATGCACTGATACCGTGACTGAGCATGGACTGATCACATGACTATCATGTAGTGATCACGTGACTTAATGGCGCTGATCATGTGACTGATCATGCGCTGATCATGTTTGCTATCATACACTGATCATGTGCCTCTGGAGGCAATAAACAAAGAGCTGAGTAGGCACGAATCAAACAGTCAGCAGGCAATAATCATGGAACTCAGGTGTGAGGAATCATGCTGCTCAGCTGGCAATAATCAAGCAGCTGAGCAGGCAGGAATTACGCAGCACAGCTGGCAATTGTCAAGCAGATGACAGGCAGGAATCGTGCAGCTCAGCTGGCAATTGTCAAGCAGATGAGCAGACAGTAATCACGCAGCTCAGCAGGCCCAGATCACGTGACTGAGCATGCACTGTTCACGTGGCTGATCATACACTGATCACGTGATGATCATGCACTGATCACGTGGCTATCATGCACTGATCACGTGGCTGATCATGCACTGTTCACGTGGCTGATCACACACTGTCACGTGACTGATCATGCACTGATCACGTGGCACTCATGCACTGATCACGTGGCTGATCATACACTGATCACGTAACTCATGCACACATCACGTGGCTATCATGCACTGCTCACGTGGCTGTCATGCAATGATCACGTAGCAACCATATACTGGTCACGTGACTGATCATGCACTGATCACGTAAATGATCATGCACTGTTCACGTGACTGATCATGCACTGATCACGTGACTGATCATGCACTGATCACGTGGCTATCATGCACTGCTCACGTGGCTGATCATGCACGATCACGTAGCAACCATGTACTGGTCACGTGACTGATCATGCACTGATCACGTAATTGATCATGCACTGATCACGTGGCTCATCATGCACTGATCACGTGGCTGATCACACATGTATCACGTGACTGATCATGCACTGATCACGTGGCTATCATGCACTGATCACGTGGCTATCATGCACTGATCACGTGGCTGATCATGCACTGATCACGTGGCTACCATGTACTGATCACGTGACTGATCATGCACTGATCACGTAATTGATCATGCACTGATCACGTGGCTGATCATGCACTGATCACGTGGCTGATCATGCACTGATCACGTGACTGATCATGCACTGATCACGTGACTGATCATGCACTGATCACGTGGCTATCATGCACTGATCACGTGGCTGATCATGCACTGATCACGTGCCTGATCATGCACTGATCACGTGGCTGATCATGCACTGATCACATGACTGATCATGCACTGATCACGTGACTGATCATGCACTGATCACGTGGCTATCATGCACTGCTCACGTGGCTGATCATGCAATGATCACGTAGCTACCATGTACAGGTCACGTGACTGATCATACACCCATCAGGTGACTGATCATGCACTGATCACGTGGCTATCATGCACTGATCACGAGACTGATCATGCACTGATCACGTCTATATCATGCACTGATCACATGACTGCCCATGCACTGATCACGTGGATGATCATACACTAATCTTGTGACAGATCATGCACTGATCACGTGGCTGATCATGCACTGATACCGTGACTGAGCATGGACTGATCACATGACTATCATGTAGTGATCACGTGACTTAATGGCGCTGATCATGTGACTGATCATGCGCTGATCATGTTTGCTATCATACACTGATCATGTGCCTCTGGAGGCAATAAACAAAGAGCTGAGTAGGCACGAATCAAACAGTCAGCAGGCAATAATCATGGAACTCAGGTGTGAGGAATCATGCTGCTCAGCTGGCAATAATCAAGCAGCTGAGCAGGCAGGAATTACGCAGCACAGCTGGCAATTGTCAAGCAGATGACAGGCAGGAATCGTGCAGCTCAGCTGGCAATTGTCAAGCAGATGAGCAGACAGTAATCACGCAGCTCAGCAGGCCCAGATCACGTGACTGAGCATGCACTGTTCACGTGGCTGATCATACACTGATCACGTGATGATCATGCACTGATCACTTGGATATCATGCACTGATCACGTGGCTGATCATACACTGTTCACGTGTCTGACCATGCACTGATCACGTGGCTGATCATACACTGCTCACGTAACTGATCATGCACTGATCACGTGGCTATCATGCACTGATCACGTGGCTGAACATGCACTGTTCACGTGGCTGATCACACACCTGTCACGTGACATATCATGCACTGATCACGTGGCACTCATGCACTGATCACGTGGCTGATCATACTCTGCTCACGTAACTCATGCACACATCACGTGGCTATCATGCACTGCTCACGTGGCTCGTCATGGAATGATCACGTAGCAACCATATACTGGTCACGTGACTGATCATGCAAAGATCACGTAAATGATCATGCACTGTTCACGTGACTGATCATGTACTGATCACGTGACTGATCATGCACTGATCACGTGGCTATCATGCTCTGCTCACGTGGCTGATCATGCAACGATCACGTAGCAACCATGTACTGGTCACGTGACTGATCATGCACTGATCACGTAATTGATCCTGCACTGATCACGTGGCTCATCATGCACTGATCACGTGGCTGATCACACATGTATCACGTGACTGATCATGCACTGATCACGTGGCTCTCATGCACTGATCACGTGGCTGTCATGCACTGATCACGTGGATATCATGCACTGATCACGTGGCTGATCACACACGTATCACATGACTGATCATGCACTGATCACGTGGCTGATCATGCACTGATCACGTGGCTGATCATGCACTGATCACGTGGCTGATCACACATGATCACGTGACTGATCATGCACTGATCACGTGGCTGATCATGCACTGATCACGTGGCTGATCATGCACTGATCACGTGGCTATCATGCACTGATCACGTGGCTGATCACACACGATCACATGACTGATCATGCACTGATCACGTGGCTATCATGCACTGATCACGTGGCTATCATGCACTGATCACGTGGCTGATCATGCACTGATCACGTAGCTACCATGTACTGATCACGTGACTGATCATGCACTGATCACGTAATTGATCATGCACTGATCACGTGGCTGATCATGCACTGATCACGTGGCTGATCATGCACTGATCACATGACTGATCATGCACTGATCACGTGACTGATCATGCACTGATCACGTGACTGATCATGCACTGATCACGTGGCTATCATGCACTGATCACGTGGCTGACATACACTGATCACGTGCCTGGTCATGCACTGATCACGTGGCTGATCATGCACTGATCACGTGACTGATCATGCACTGATCACGTGTCTGATCATGCACTGATCACGTGGCTATCATGCACTGCTCACGTGGCTGATCATGCCATGATCACGCAGCTACCATGTACTGGTCACATGACTGATCATGCACTGATCACGTGACTGATCATGCAGTGATCACGTGGCTATCATGAACTACTCACGTGGCTGATCATGCAATGATCATGTAGCTACCATGTACAGGTCACGTGAATGATCATACACCCATCAGGTGACTGATCATGCACTGATCACGTGGCTATCATGCACTGATCACGAGACTGATCATGCACTGATCACGTCTATATCATGCACTGATCACATGACTGCCCATGCACTGATCACGTGGATGATCATACACTAATCTTGTGACAGATCATGCACTGATCACGTGGCTGATCATGCACTGATACCGTGACTGAGCATGGACTGATCACATGACTATCATGTAGTGATCACGTGACTTAATGGCGCTGATCATGTGACTGATCATGCGCTGATCATGTTTGCTATCATACACTGATCATGTGCCTCTGGAGGCAATAAACAAAGAGCTGAGTAGGCACGAATCAAACAGTCAGCAGGCAATAATCATGGAACTCAGGTGTGAGGAATCATGCTGCTCAGCTGGCAATAATCAAGCAGCTGAGCAGGCAGGAATTACGCAGCACAGCTGGCAATTGTCAAGCAGATGACAGGCAGGAATCGTGCAGCTCAGCTGGCAATTGTCAAGCAGATGAGCAGACAGTAATCACGCAGCTCAGCAGGCCCAGATCACGTGACTGAGCATGCACTGTTCACGTGGCTGATCATACACTGATCACGTGATGATCATGCACTGATCACTTGGATATCATGCACTGATCACGTGGCTGATCATACACTGTTCACGTGTCTGACCATGCACTGATCACGTGGCTGATCATACACTGCTCACGTAACTGATCATGCACTGATCACGTGGCTATCATGCACTGATCACGTGGCTGAACATGCACTGTTCACGTGGCTGATCACACACCTGTCACGTGACATATCATGCACTGATCACGTGGCACTCATGCACTGATCACGTGGCTGATCATACTCTGCTCACGTAACTCATGCACACATCACGTGGCTATCATGCACTGCTCACGTGGCTCGTCATGGAATGATCACGTAGCAACCATATACTGGTCACGTGACTGATCATGCAAAGATCACGTAAATGATCATGCACTGTTCACGTGACTGATCATGTACTGATCACGTGACTGATCATGCACTGATCACGTGGCTATCATGCTCTGCTCACGTGGCTGATCATGCAACGATCACGTAGCAACCATGTACTGGTCACGTGACTGATCATGCACTGATCACGTAATTGATCCTGCACTGATCACGTGGCTCATCATGCACTGATCACGTGGCTGATCACACATGTATCACGTGACTGATCATGCACTGATCACGTGGCTCTCATGCACTGATCACGTGGCTGTCATGCACTGATCACGTGGATATCATGCACTGATCACGTGGCTGATCACACACGTATCACATGACTGATCATGCACTGATCACGTGGCTATCATGCACTGATCACGTGGCTATCATGCACTGATCACGTGGCTGATCATGCAATGATCACGTAGCTACCATGTACTGGTCACGTGACTGATCATGCACTGATCACGTGGCTGATCATGCACTGATCACGTGGCTGATCATGCACTGATCACGTGGCTGATCATGCACTGATCACGTGACTGATCATGCACTGATCACGTGACTGATCATGCACTGATCACGTGGCTGATCATGCACTGATCACGTGGCTGATCACACTGATCACGTGACTGATCATGCACTGATCACGTGGCTGATCATGCACTGATCACGTGGCTGATCATGCACTGATCACGTGGATATCATGCACTGATCACGTGGCTGATCATGCACTGATCACGTGTCTGATCATGCACTGATCACGTGGCTGATCATGCACTGATCACGTGACTGATCATGCACTGATCACGTGGCTATCATGCACTGATCACGTGGCTGATCATGCACTGATCACGTGGCTGATCACACACTGATCACGTGACTATCATGCACTGATCACGTGGCACTCATGCACTGATCACGTGGCTGATCATACACTGATCACGTAACTCATGCACACATCACGTGGCTATCATGCACTGCTCACGTGGCTGTCATGCAATGATCACGTAGCAACCATATACTGGTCACGTGACTGATCATGCACTGATCACGTAAATGATCATGCACTGATCACGTGACTGATCATGCACTGATCACGTGACTGATCATGCACTGATCACGTGGCTATCATGCACTGCTCACGTGGCTGATCATGCAACGATCACGTAGCAACCATGCACTGATCACGTGACTGATCATGCACTGATCACGTAATTGATCATGCACTGATCACGTGGCTGATCATGCACTGATCACGTGGCTGATCACACATGATCACGTGACTGATCATGCACTGATCACGTGGCTATCATGCACTGATCACGTGGCTGATCATGCACTGATCACGTGGCTATCATGCACTGATCACGTGGCTGATCACACACGTATCACGTGACTGATCATGCACTGATCACGTGGCTATCATGCACTGATCACGTGGCTATCATGCACTGATCACGTGGCTGATCATGCACTGATCACGTAGCTACCATGCACTGATCACGTGACTGATCATGCACTGATCACGTAATTGATCATGCACTGATCACGTGGCTGATCATGCACTGATCACGTGGATATCATGCACTGATCACGTGGCTGATCACACACGTATCACGTGACTGATCATGCACTGATCACGTGGCTATCATGCACTGATCACGTGGCTATCATGCACTGATCACGTGGCTGATCATGCAATGATCACGTAGCTACCATGTACTGGTCACGTGACTGATCATGCACTGATCACGTAATTGATCATGCACTGATCACGTGGCTGATCATGCACTGATCACGTGGCTGATCATGCACTGATCACGTGACTGATCATGCACTGATCACGTGACTGATCATGCACTGATCACGTGGCTGATCATGCACTGATCACGTGGCTGATCATGCACTGATCACGTGACTGATCATGCACTGATCACGTGTCTGATCATGCACTGATCACGTGGCTATCATGCACTGCTCACGTGGCTGATCATGCCATGATCACGCAGCTACCATGTACTGGTCACATGACTGATCATGCACTGATCACGTGACTGATCATGCAGTGATCACGTGGCTATCATGAACTACTCACGTGGCTGATCATGCAATGATCATGTAGCTACCATGTACAGGTCACGTGAATGATCATACACCCATCAGGTGACTGATCATGCACTGATCACGTGGCTATCATGCACTGATCACGAGACTGATCATGCACTGATCACGTCTATATCATGCACTGATCACATGACTGCCCATGCACTGATCACGTGGATGATCATACACTAATCTTGTGACAGATCATGCACTGATCACGTGGCTGATCATGCACTGATACCGTGACTGAGCATGGACTGATCACATGACTATCATGTAGTGATCACGTGACTTAATGGCGCTGATCATGTGACTGATCATGCGCTGATCATGTTTGCTATCATACACTGATCATGTGCCTCTGGAGGCAATAAACAAAGAGCTGAGTAGGCACGAATCAAACAGTCAGCAGGCAATAATCATGGAACTCAGGTGTGAGGAATCATGCTGCTCAGCTGGCAATAATCAAGCAGCTGAGCAGGCAGGAATTACGCAGCACAGCTGGCAATTGTCAAGCAGATGACAGGCAGGAATCGTGCAGCTCAGCTGGCAATTGTCAAGCAGATGAGCAGACAGTAATCACGCAGCTCAGCAGGCCCAGATCACGTGACTGAGCATGCACTGTTCACGTGGCTGATCATACACTGATCACGTGATGATCATGCACTGATCACTTGGATATCATGCACTGATCACGTGGCTGATCATACACTGTTCACGTGTCTGACCATGCACTGATCACGTGGCTGATCATACACTGCTCACGTAACTGATCATGCACTGATCACGTGGCTATCATGCACTGATCACGTGGCTGAACATGCACTGTTCACGTGGCTGATCACACACCTGTCACGTGACATATCATGCACTGATCACGTGGCACTCATGCACTGATCACGTGGCTGATCATACTCTGCTCACGTAACTCATGCACACATCACGTGGCTATCATGCACTGCTCACGTGGCTCGTCATGGAATGATCACGTAGCAACCATATACTGGTCACGTGACTGATCATGCAAAGATCACGTAAATGATCATGCACTGTTCACGTGACTGATCATGTACTGATCACGTGACTGATCATGCACTGATCACGTGGCTATCATGCTCTGCTCACGTGGCTGATCATGCAACGATCACGTAGCAACCATGTACTGGTCACGTGACTGATCATGCACTGATCACGTAATTGATCCTGCACTGATCACGTGGCTCATCATGCACTGATCACGTGGCTGATCACACATGTATCACGTGACTGATCATGCACTGATCCGTGGCTCTCATGCACTGATCACGTGGCTGTCATGCACTGATCACGTGGATATCATGCACTGATCACGTGGCTGATCACACACGTATCACATGACTGATCATGCACTGATCACGTGGCTATCATGCACTGATCACGTGGCTATCATGCACTGATCACGTGGCTGATCAGGCAATGATCACGTAGCTACCATGTACTGGTCACGTGACTGATCATGCACTGATCACGTAATTGATCATGCACTGATCATGTGGCTGATCATGCACTGATCACGTGGCTGATCATACACTGATCACATAACTGATCATGCACTGATCACGTGACTGATCATGCACTGATCACGTGGCTATCATGCACTGATCACTTGGCTGGACATACACTGATCACGTGCCTGATCATGCACTGATCACGTGACTGATCATGCACTGATCACGTGTCTGATCATGCACTGATCACGTGGCTATCATGCACTGCTCACGTGGCTGATCATGCCATGATCACGCAGCTACCATGTACTGGTCACATGACTGATCATGCACTGATCACGTGACTGATCATGCAGTGATCACGTGGCTATCATGAACTACTCACGTGGCTGATCATGCAATGATCATGTAGCTACCATGTACAGGTCACGTGAATGATCATACACCCATCAGGTGACTGATCATGCACTGATCACGTGGCTATCATGCACTGATCACGAGACTGATCATGCACTGTTCACGTCTATATCATGCACTGATCACATGACTGCCCGTGCACTGATCACGTGGATGATCATACACTAATCTTGTGACAGATCATGCACTGATCACGTGGCTGATCATGCACTGATACCGTGACTGAGCATGGACTGATCACATGACTATCATGTAGTGATCACGTGACTTAATGGCGCTGATCATGTGACTGATCATGCGCTGATCATGTTTGCTATCATACACTGATCATGTGCCTCTGGAGGCAATAAACAAAGAGCTGAGTAGGCACGAATCAAACAGTCAGCAGGCAATAATCATGGAACTCAGGTGTGAGGAATCATGCTGCTCAGCTGGCAATAATCAAGCAGCTGAGCAGGCAGGAATTACGCAGCACAGCTGGCAATTGTCAAGCAGATGACAGGCAGGAATCGTGCAGCTCAGCTGGCAATTGTCAAGCAGATGAGCAGACAGTAATCACGCAGCTCAGCAGGCCCAGATCACGTGACTGAGCATGCACTGTTCACGTGGCTGATCATACACTGATCACGTGATGATCATGCACTGATCACTTGGATATCATGCACTGATCACGTGGCTGATCATACACTGTTCACGTGTCTGACCATGCACTGATCACGTGGCTGATCATACACTGCTCACGTAACTGATCATGCACTGATCACGCTGGCTATCATGCACATGATCACGTGGCTGATCACATGCACATGCACTTCACGTGGCATGCATCACACACTGTCACGTGACATATCATGCACTGATCACGTGGCACTCACGTGCACATGATCACGTGGCTGATCATGCTGATCATATCATGTACTCACTGATCATGCACTGATCACGTAACATGCACTGCACGTGGCTATCATGCACTGATCACGTGCTGATCATGCACTCACGCATGCACTGATCACGTGAACTGATCACGTGGCTGATCCATCATGCACTGATCACGTGGCTGATCACACTGGTGACTGATCATGCACTGATCACGTGCTATCAACTGATCACGTGACTGATCACGTGCTGATCATGTGATCACGTGACTGATCATGCACTCTGATCACGTGCTGATCATGCACTGATCACGTGGCTATCATGCTCTGCTCACGTGGCTGCATCATGCAATGATGTACTGGATCACGTGACTGATCATGCATGTCACTGATCATGCACTGATCACTGATCATGCACTGATCACCATGCACTGATCACGCTGGCTCTGATCATGCACTGATCACGTGGCTGATCACACACTGATCATGCACTGATCACGTGGATCATGCACTGATCACGTGGCTCATCATGCACTGATCATCACGTGATATCATGCACTGATGTCATGCACTGATCACTGATCATTGGATCATCATGATGCATCACGTGGCTGATCACATCACATGACTGATCATGCACTGATCACTGATGTGCTATCATGCACTGATCACGTGGCTATCATGCACTGATCACGTGGCTGCATGATGCAATGATCACGGCTGATCATACTGATCAGTCACATTGATCATGCACTGATCACGTGAATTGATCATGCACTGATCATGTGGCTGATCATGCACTGATCACGTGGCTGATCACATCACACTGATCATGCACTGATCACGTGATCATGCACTGATCACGATCATGCACTGATCATGCACTGATCACATCACGCTGATCATGCACTCACATCATGCACTGATCACGTGGCATCATGCACTGATCACGCTGCACTGGTCATGCACTGATCACGTGGATCATGCACTGATCACGTGATCATGCACTGATCATGCACTGATCACATGCATGATCACTGATCATGCACTGTCACGTCTGATCATGCACTGATCATGCACTGATGGCTATCATGCACTGCTCACGTGGCTGATCATGCCATGATCACGCAGCTACCATGTACTGGTCACATGACTGATCATGCACTGATCACGTGACTGATCATGCAGTGATCACGTGGCTATCATGCACTACTCACGTGGCTGATCATGCAATGATCATGTAGCTACCATGTACAGGTCACGTGAATGATCATACACCCATCAGGTGACTGATCATGCACTGATCACGTGGCTATCATGCACTGATCACGAGACTGATCATGCACTGATCACGTCTATATCATGCACTGATCACATGACTGCCCATGCACTGATCACGTGGATGATCATACACTAATCTTGTGACAGATCATGCACTGATCACGTGGCTGATCATGCACTGATACCGTGACTGAGCATGGACTGATCACATGACTATCATGTAGTGATCACGTGACTTAATGGCGCTGATCATGTGACTGATCATGCGCTGATCATGTTTGCTATCATACACTGATCATGTGCCTCTGGAGGCAATAAACAAAGAGCTGAGTAGGCACGAATCAAACAGTCAGCAGGCAATAATCATGGAACTCAGGTGTGAGGAATCATGCTGCTCAGCTGGCAATAATCAAGCAGCTGAGCAGGCAGGAATTACGCAGCACAGCTGGCAATTGTCAAGCAGATGACAGGCAGGAATCGTGCAGCTCAGCTGGCAATTGTCAAGCAGATGAGCAGACAGTAATCACGCAGCTCAGCAGGCCCTGATCACGTGACTGAGCATGCACTGTTCACGTGGCTGATCATACACTGATCACGTGATGATCATGCACTGATCACTTGGATATCATGCACTGATCACGTGGCTGATCATACACTGTTCACGTGTCTGACCATGCACTGATCACGTGGCTGATCATACACTGCTCACGTAACTGATCATGCACTGATCACGTGGCTATCATGCACTGATCACGTGGCTGAACATGCACTGATCACGTGGCTGATCACACACCTGTCACGTGACATATCATGCACTGATCACGTGGCACTCATGCACTGATCACGTGGCTGATCATACTCTGCTCACGTAACTCATGCACACACACGTGGCTATCATGCACTGCTCACGTGGCTGTCATGCAATGATCACGTAGCAACCATATACTGGTCACGTGACTGATCATGCAAGATCACGTAAATGATCATGCACTGTTCACGTGACTGATCATGCACTGATCACGTGACTGATCATGCACTGATCACGTGGCTATCATGCACTGATCACGTGGCTGATCATGCATGATCACGTAGCTACCATGTACTGGTCACGTGACTGATCATGCACTGATCACGTGGCTGATCATGCACTGATCACGTGACTGATCATGCACTGATCACGTGGCTATCATGCACTGATCACGTGGCTGATCATGCACTGATCACGTGGCTGATCACACACTGATCACGTGACTATCATGCACTGATCACGTGACTCATGCACTGATCACGTGGCTGATCATACACTGATCACGTACTCATGCACTGATCACGTGGCTATCATGCACTGATCACGTGGCTGTCATGCAATGATCACGTAGCAACCATATACTGGTCACGTGACTGATCATGCACTGATCACGTAACTGATCATGCACTGATCACGTGACTGATCATGCACTGATCACGTGACTGATCATGCACTGATCACGTGGCTATCATGCACTGATCACGTGGCTGATCATGCACTGATCACGTGGCAACCATGCACTGATCACGTGACTGATCATGCACTGATCACGTAATTGATCATGCACTGATCACGTGGCTGATCATGCACTGATCACGTGGCTGATCACACTGATCACGTGACTGATCATGCACTGATCACGTGGCTGATCATGCACTGATCACGTGGCTGATCATGCACTGATCACGTGGCTATCATGCACTGATCACGTGGCTGATCACACACGATCACGTGACTGATCATGCACTGATCACGTGGCTATCATGCACTGATCACGTGGCTATCATGCACTGATCACGTGGCTGATCATGCAATGATCACGTAGCTCATGTACTGGTCACGTGACTGATCATGCACTGATCACGTAACTGATCATGCACTGATCACGTGGCTGATCATGCACTGATCACGTGGCTGATCATGCACTGATCACATGACTGATCATGCACTGATCACGTGGCTATCATGCACTGATCACGTGGCTGATCATGCACTGATCACGTGCCTGATCATGCACTGATCACGTGGCTGATCATGCACTGATCACGTGACTGATCATGCACTGATCACGTGTCTGATCATGCACTGATCACGTGGCTATCATGCACTGCTCACGTGGCTGATCATGCCATGATCACGCAGCTACCATGTACTGGTCACATGACTGATCATGCACTGATCACGTGACTGATCATGCACTGATCACGTGGCTATCATGAACTACTCACGTGGCTGATCATGCAATGATCATGTAGCTACCATGTACAGGTCACGTGAATGATCATACACCCATCAGGTGACTGATCATGCACTGATCACGTGGCTATCATGCACTGATCACGAGACTGATCATGCACTGATCACGTCTATATCATGCACTGATCACATGACTGCCCATGCACTGATCACGTGGATGATCATACACTAATCTTGTGACAGATCATGCACTGATCACGTGGCTGATCATGCACTGATACCGTGACTGAGCATGGACTGATCACATGACTATCATGTAGTGATCACGTGACTTAATGGCGCTGATCATGTGACTGATCATGCGCTGATCATGTTTGCTATCATACACTGATCATGTGCCTCTGGAGGCAATAAACAAAGAGCTGAGTAGGCACGAATCAAACAGTCAGCAGGCAATAATCATGGAACTCAGGTGTGAGGAATCATGCTGCTCAGCTGGCAATAATCAAGCAGCTGAGCAGGCAGGAATTACGCAGCACAGCTGGCAATTGTCAAGCAGATGACAGGCAGGAATCGTGCAGCTCAGCTGGCAATTGTCAAGCAGATGAGCAGACAGTAATCACGCAGCTCAGCAGGCCCAGATCACGTGACTGAGCATGCACTGTTCACGTGGCTGATCATACACTGATCACGTGGCTGATCATGCACTGATCACGTGGCTGATCATGCACTGATCACGTGACTGATCATGCACTGATCACGTAACTGATCATGCACTGATCACGTGGCTGATCATGCACTGATCACGTGGCTGATCACACATGATCACGTGACTGATCATGCACTGATCACGTGGCTCATGCACTGATCACGTGGCTATCATGCACTGATCACGTGGCTGATCACACACTGATCACGTGACTGATCATGCACTGATCACGTGGCTATCATGCACTGATCACGTGGCTATCATGCACTGATCACGTGGCTGATCATGCAATGATCACGTAGCTATCATGCACTGGTCACGTGACTGATCATGCACTGATCACGTAATTGATCATGCACTGATCACGTGGCTGATCATGCACTGATCACGTGGCTGATCATGCACTGATCACGTGACTGATCATGCACTGATCACGTGACTGATCATGCACTGATCACGTGGCTATCATGCACTGATCACGTGGCTGATCATGCACTGATCACGTGGCTATCATGCACTGATCACGTGACTGATCATGCACTGATCACGTGATTGATCATGCACTGATCACGTGGCTGATCATGCACTGATCACGTGGCTGATCATGCACTGATCACGTGGCTATCATGCACTGATCACGTGGCTGATCATGCACTGATCACGTGGCTATCATGCACTGATCACGTGACTGATCATGCACTGATCACGTGGCTGATCATGCACTGATCACGTGGCTGATCATGCACTGATCACGTGGCTGATCATGCACTGATCACGTGGCTGATCATGCACTGATCACGTGACTGATCATGCACTGATCACGTCTATATCATGCACTGATCACATGACTGCCATGCACTGATCACGTGGATGATCATACACTAATCTTGTGACAGATCATGCACTGATCACGTGGCTGATCATGCACTGATACCGTGACTGAGCATGGACTGATCACATGACTATCATGTAGTGATCACGTGACTTAATGGCGCTGATCATGTGACTGATCATGCACTGATCATGTTTGCTATCATACACTGATCATGTGCCTCTGGAGGCAATAAACAAAGAGCTGAGTAGGCACGAATCAAACAGTCAGCAGGCAATAATCATGGAACTCAGGTGTGAGGAATCATGCTGCTCAGCTGGCAATAATCAAGCAGCTGAGCAGGCAGGAATTACGCAGCACAGCTGGCAATTGTCAAGCAGATGACAGGCAGGAATCGTGCAGCTCAGCTGGCAATTGTCAAGCAGATGAGCAGACAGTAATCACGCAGCTCAGCAGGCCCAGATCACGTGACTGAGCATGCACTGTTCACGTGGCTGATCATGCACTGATCACGTGACTGATCATGCACTGATCACGTGGCTATCATGCACTGATCACGTGGCTGATCATGCACTGATCACGTGCAACCATGCACTGATCACGTGACTGATCATGCACTGATCACGTAACTGATCATGCACTGATCACGTGGCTCATCATGCACTGATCACGTGGCTGATCACACATGTATCACGTGACTGATCATGCACTGATCACGTGGCTCTCATGCACTGATCACGTGGCTGTCATGCACTGATCACGTGGATATCATGCACTGATCACGTGGCTGATCACACACGTATCACATGACTGATCATGCACTGATCACGTGGCTATCATGCACTGATCACGTGGCTATCATGCACTGATCACGTGGCTGATCATGCAATGATCACGTAGCTACCATGTACTGGTCACGTGACTGATCATGCACTGATCACGTAATTGATCATGCACTGATCACGTGGCTGATCATGCACTGATCACGTGGCTGATCATACACTGATCACATAACTGATCATGCACTGATCACGTGACTGATCATGCACTGATCACGTGGCTATCATGCACTGATCACGTGGCTGATCATACACTGATCACGTGCCTGATCATGCACTGATCACGTGGCTGATCATGCACTGATCACGTGACTGATCATGCACTGATCACGTGGCTGATCATGCACTGATCACGTGGCTGATCATGCCATGATCACGCAGCTACCATGTACTGGTCACATGACTGATCATGCACTGATCACGTGACTGATCATGCAGTGATCACGTGGCTATCATGAACTACTCACGTGGCTGATCATGCAATGATCATGTAGCTACCATGTACAGGTCACGTGAATGATCATACACCCATCAGGTGACTGATCATGCACTGATCACGTGGCTATCATGCACTGATCACGAGACTGATCATGCACTGATCACGTCTATATCATGCACTGATCACATGACTGCCCATGCACTGATCACGTGGATGATCATACACTAATCTTGTGACAGATCATGCACTGATCACGTGGCTGATCATGCACTGATACCGTGACTGAGCATGGACTGATCACATGACTATCATGTAGTGATCACGTGACTTAATGGCGCTGATCATGTGACTGATCATGCGCTGATCATGTTTGCTATCATACACTGATCATGTGCCTCTGGAGGCAATAAACAAAGAGCTGAGTAGGCACGAATCAAACAGTCAGCAGGCAATAATCATGGAACTCAGGTGTGAGGAATCATGCTGCTCAGCTGGCAATAATCAAGCAGCTGAGCAGGCAGGAATTACGCAGCACAGCTGGCAATTGTCAAGCAGATGACAGGCAGGAATCGTGCAGCTCAGCTGGCAATTGTCAAGCAGATGAGCAGACAGTAATCACGCAGCTCAGCAGGCCCAGATCACGTGACTGAGCATGCACTGTTCACGTGGCTGATCATACACTGATCACGTGATGATCATGCACTGATCACGTGGCTATCATGCACTGATCACGTGGCTGATCATGCACTGTTCACGTGGCTGATCACACACTGTCACGTGACTATCATGCACTGATCACGTGGCACTCATGCACTGATCACGTGGCTGATCATACTCTGCTCACGTAACTCATGCACACATCACGTGGCTATCATGCACTGCTCACGTGGCTCGTCATGGAATGATCACGTAGCAACCATATACTGGTCACGTGACTGATCATGCAAAGATCACGTAAATGATCATGCACTGTTCACGTGACTGATCATGTACTGATCACGTGACTGATCATGCACTGATCACGTGGCTATCATGCTCTGCTCACGTGGCTGATCATGCAACGATCACGTAGCAACCATGTACTGGTCACGTGACTGATCATGCACTGATCACGTAATTGATCCTGCACTGATCACGTGGCTCATCATGCACTGATCACGTGGCTGATCACACATGTATCACGTGACTGATCATGCACTGATCACGTGGCTCTCATGCACTGATCACGTGGCTGTCATGCACTGATCACGTGGATATCATGCACTGATCACGTGGCTGATCACACACGTATCACATGACTGATCATGCACTGATCACGTGGCTATCATGCACTGATCACGTGGCTATCATGCACTGATCACGTGGCTGATCATGCAATGATCACGTAGCTACCATGTACTGGTCACGTGACTGATCATGCACTGATCACGTAATTGATCATGCACTGATCACGTGGCTGATCATGCACTGATCACGTGGCTGATCATACACTGATCACATAACTGATCATGCACTGATCACGTGACTGATCATGCACTGATCACGTGGCTATCATGCACTGATCACTTGGCTGGACATACACTGATCACGTGCCTGGTCATGCACTGATCACGTGGCTGATCATGCACTGATCACGTGACTGATCATGCACTGATCTCGTGTCTGATCATGCACTGATCACGTGGCTATCATGCACTGCTCACGTGGCTGATCATGCCATGATCACGCAGCTACCATGTACTGGTCACATGACTGATCATGCACTGATCACGTGACTGATCATGCAGTGATCACGTGGCTATCATGAACTACTCACGTGGCTGATCATGCAATGATCATGTAGCTACCATGTACAGGTCACGTGAATGATCATACACCCATCAGGTGACTGATCATGCACTGATCACGTGGCTATCATGCACTGATCACGAGACTGATCATGCACTGTTCACGTCTATATCATGCACTGATCACATGACTGCCCGTGCACTGATCACGTGGATGATCATACACTAATCTTGTGACAGATCATGCACTGATCACGTGGCTGATCATGCACTGATACCGTGACTGAGCATGGACTGATCACATGACTATCATGTAGTGATCACGTGACTTAATGGCGCTGATCATGTGACTGATCATGCGCTGATCATGTTTGCTATCATACACTGATCATGTGCCTCTGGAGGCAATAAACAAAGAGCTGAGTAGGCACGAATCAAACAGTCAGCAGGCAATAATCATGGAACTCAGGTGTGAGGAATCATGCTGCTCAGCTGGCAATAATCAAGCAGCTGAGCAGGCAGGAATTACGCAGCACAGCTGGCAATTGTCAAGCAGATGACAGGCAGGAATCGTGCAGCTCAGCTGGCAATTGTCAAGCAGATGAGCAGACAGTAATCACGCAGCTCAGCAGGCCCAGATCACGTGACTGAGCATGCACTGTTCACGTGGCTGATCATACACTGATCACGTGATGATCATGCACTGATCACTTGGATATCATGCACTGATCACGTGGCTGATCATACACTGTTCACGTGTCTGACCATGCACTGATCACGTGGCTGATCATACACTGCTCACGTAACTGATCATGCACTGATCACGTGGCTATCATGCACTGATCACGTGGCTGAACATGCACTGTTCACGTGGCTGATCACACACCTGTCACGTGACATATCATGCACTGATCACGTGGCACTCATGCACTGATCACGTGGCTGATCATACTCTGCTCACGTAACTCATGCACACATCACGTGGCTATCATGCACTGCTCACGTGGCTCGTCATGGAATGATCACGTAGCAACCATATACTGGTAACGTGACTGATCATGCAAAGATCACGTAAATGATCATGCACTGTTCACGTGACTGATCATGTACTGATCACGTGACTGATCATGCACTGATCACGTGGCTATCATGCTCTGCTCACGTGGCTGATCATGCAATGATCACGTAGCAACCATGTACTGGTCACGTGACTGATCATGCACTGATCACGTAATTGATCCTGCACTGATCACGTGGCTCATCATGCACTGATCACGTGGCTGATCACACATGTATCACGTGACTGATCATGCACTGATCACGTGGCTCTCATGCACTGATCACGTGGCTGTCATGCACTGATCACGTGGATATCATGCACTGATCACGTGGCTGATCACACACGTATCACATGACTGATCATGCACTGATCACGTGGCTGATCATGCACTGATCACGTGGCTACCATGTACTGGTCACGTGACTGATCATGCACTGATCACGTAATTGATCATGCACTGATCACGTGGCTGATCATGCACTGATCACGTGGCTGATCATACACTGATCACATAACTGATCATGCACTGATCACGTGACTGATCATGCACTGATCACGTGGCTATCATGCACTGATCACTTGGCTGACATGCACTGATCACGTGCCTGATCATGCACTGATCACGTGGCTGATCATGCACTGATCACGTGACTGATCATGCACTGATCACGTGTCTGATCATGCACTGATCACGTGGCTATCATGCACTGCTCACGTGGCTGATCATGCCATGATCACGCAGCTACCATGTACTGGTCACATGACTGATCATGCACTGATCACGTGACTGATCATGCAGTGATCACGTGGCTATCATGAACTACTCACGTGGCTGATCATGCAATGATCATGTAGCTACCATGTACAGGTCACGTGAATGATCATACACCCATCAGGTGACTGATCATGCACTGATCACGTGGCTATCATGCACTGATCACGAGACTGATCATGCACTGTTCACGTCTATATCATGCACTGATCACATGACTGCCCATGCACTGATCACGTGGATGATCATACACTAATCTTGTGACAGATCATGCACTGATCACGTGGCTGATCATGCACTGATACCGTGACTGAGCATGGACTGATCACATGACTATCATGTAGTGATCACGTGACTTAATGGCGCTGATCATGTGACTGATCATGCGCTGATCATGTTTGCTATCATACACTGATCATGTGCCTCTGGAGGCAATAAACAAAGAGCTGAGTAGGCACGAATCAAACAGTCAGCAGGCAATAATCATGGAACTCAGGTGTGAGGAATCATGCTGCTCAGCTGGCAATAATCAAGCAGCTGAGCAGGCAGGAATTACGCAGCACAGCTGGCAATTGTCAAGCAGATGACAGGCAGGAATCGTGCAGCTCAGCTGGCAATTGTCAAGCAGATGAGCAGACAGTAATCACGCAGCTCAGCAGGCCCAGATCACGTGACTGAGCATGCACTGTTCACGTGGCTGATCATACACTGATCACGTGATGATCATGCACTGATCACGTGGATATCATGCACTGATCACGTGGCTGATCATGCACTGATCACGTGTCTGATCATGCACTGATCACGTGGCTGATCATGCACTGATCACGTGGCTGATCACACACTGTCACGTGACTATCATGCACTGATCACGTGGCATCATGCACTGATCACGTGGCTGATCATACACTGATCACGTAACTCATGCACACATCACGTGGCTATCATGCACTGATCACGTGGCTGTCATGCAATGATCACGTAGCAACCATATACTGGTCACGTGACTGATCATGCACTGATCACGTGACTGATCATGCACTGATCACGTGACTGATCATGCACTGATCACGTGGCTATCATGCACTGCTCACGTGGCTGATCATGCACTGATCACGTAGCTACCATGTACTGGTCACGTGAATGATCATGCACCCATCACGTGACTGATCATGCACTGATCACGTGGCTATCATGCACTGATCACGTGGCTGATCATGCAATGATCACGTAGCTACCATGTACTGGTCACGTGACTGATCATGCACCCATCAGGTGACTGATCATGCACTGATCACGTGGCTATCATGCACTGATCACGAGACTGATCATGCACTGTTCACGCCTATATCATGCACTGATCACATGACTGCCCATGCACTGATCACGTGGATGATCATACACTAATCTTGTGACAGATCATGCACTGATCACGTGGCTGATCATGCACTGATACCGTGACTGAGCATGGACTGATCACATGACTATCATGTAGTGATCACGTGACTTAATGGCGCTGATCATGTGACTGATCATGCGCTGATCATGTTTGCTATCATACACTGATCATGTGCCTCTGGAGGCAATAAACAAAGAGCTGAGTAGGCACGAATCAAACAGTCAGCAGGCAATAATCATGGAACTCAGGTGTGAGGAATCATGCTGCTCAGCTGGCAATAATCAAGCAGCTGAGCAGGCAGGAATTACGCAGCACAGCTGGCAATTGTCAAGCAGATGACAGGCAGGAATCGTGCAGCTCAGCTGGCAATTGTCAAGCAGATGAGCAGACAGTAATCACGCAGCTCAGCAGGCCCAGATCACGTGACTGAGCATGCACTGTTCACGTGGCTGATCATACACTGATCACGTGATGATCATGCACTGATCACTTGGATATCATGCACTGATCACGTGGCTGATCATACACTGTTCACGTGTCTGACCATGCACTGATCACGTGGCTGATCATACACTGCTCACGTAACTGATCATGCACTGATCACGTGGCTATCATGCACTGATCACGTGGCTGAACATGCACTGTTCACGTGGCTGATCACACACCTGTCACGTGACATATCATGCACTGATCACGTGGCACTCATGCACTGATCACGTGGCTGATCATACTCTGCTCACGTAACTCATGCACACATCACGTGGCTATCATGCACTGCTCACGTGGCTCGTCATGGAATGATCACGTAGCAACCATATACTGGTCACGTGACTGATCATGCAGATCACGAATGATCATGCACTGTTCACGTGACTGATCATGTACTGATCACGTGACTGATCATGCACTGATCACGTGGCTATCATGCTCTGCTCACGTGGCTGATCATGCAACGATCACGTAGCAACCATGTACTGGTCACGTGACTGATCATGCACTGATCACGAATTGATCCTGCACTGATCACGTGGCTCATCATGCACTGATCACGTGGCTGATCACACATGTATCACGTGACTGATCATGCACTGATCACGTGGCTGTCATGCACTGATCACGTGGATATCATGCACTGATCACGTGGCTGATCACACACGTATCACATGACTGATCATGCACTGATCACGTGGCTATCATGCACTGATCACGTGGCTATCATGCACTGATCACGTGGCTGATCATGCAATGATCACGTAGCTACCATGTACTGGTCACGTGACTGATCATGCACTGATCACGTAATTGATCATGCACTGATCATGTGGCTGATCATGCACTGATCACGTGGCTGATCATACACTGATCACGTAACTGATCATGCACTGATCACGTGACTGATCATGCACTGATCACGTGGCTATCATGCACTGATCACGTGGCTGACATACACTGATCACGTGCCTGATCATGCACTGATCACGTGGCTGATCATGCACTGATCACGTGACTGATCATGCACTGATCACGTGTCTGATCATGCACTGATCACGTGATGATCATGCACTGATCACGTGTCTGATCATGCACTGATCACGTGGCTATCATGCACTGCTCACGTGGCTGATCATGCCATGATCACGCAGCTACCATGTACTGGTCACATGACTGATCATGCACTGATCACGTGACTGATCATGCAGTGATCACGTGGCTATCATGAACTACTCACGTGGCTGATCATGCAATGATCATGTAGCTACCATGTACAGGTCACGTGAATGATCATGCACCCATCAGGTGACTGATCATGCACTGATCACGTGGCTATCATGCACTGATCACGAGACTGATCATGCACTGTTCACGTCTATATCATGCACTGATCACATGACTGCCATGCACTGATCACGTGGATGATCATACACTAATCTTGTGACAGATCATGCACTGATCACGTGGCTGATCATGCACTGATACCGTGACTGAGCATGGACTGATCACATGACTATCATGTAGTGATCACGTGACTTAATGGCGCTGATCATGTGACTGATCATGCGCTGATCATGTTTGCTATCATACACTGATCATGTGCCTCTGGAGGCAATAAACAAAGAGCTGAGTAGGCACGAATCAAACAGTCAGCAGGCAATAATCATGGAACTCAGGTGTGAGGAATCATGCTGCTCAGCTGGCAATAATCAAGCAGCTGAACAGGCAGGAATTACGCAGCACAGCTGGCAATTGTCAAGCAGATGACAGGCAGGAATCGTGCAGCTCAGCTGGCAATTGTCAAGCAGATGAGCAGACAGTAATCACGCAGCTCAGCAGGCCCAGATCACGTGACTGAGCATGCACTGTTCACGTGGCTGATCATACACTGATCACGTGATGATCATGCACTGATCACTTGGATATCATGCACTGATCACGTGGCTGATCATACACTGATCACGTGTCTGACCATGCACTGATCACGTGGCTGATCATACACTGCTCACGTAACTGATCATGCACTGATCACGTGGCTATCATGCACTGATCACGTGGCTGAACATGCACTGTTCACGTGGCTGATCACACACCTGTCACGTGACATATCATGCACTGATCACGTGGCACTCATGCACTGATCACGTGGCTGATCATACTCTGCTCACGTAACTCATGCACACATCACGTGGCTATCATGCACTGCTCACGTGGCTCGTCATGGAATGATCACGTAGCAACCATATACTGGTAGCGTGACTGATCATGCAAAGATCACGTAAATGATCATGCACTGTTCACGTGACTGATCATGTACTGATCACGTGACTGATCATGCACTGATCACGTGGCTATCATGCACTGATCACGTGGCTGATCATGCACGATCACGTAGCAACCATGTACTGGTCACGTGACTGATCATGCACTGATCACGTAATTGATCCTGCACTGATCACGTGGCTCATCATGCACTGATCACGTGGCTGATCACACATGTATCACGTGACTGATCATGCACTGATCCGTGGCTCATGCACTGATCACGTGGCTGTCATGCACTGATCACGTGGATATCATGCACTGATCATGTGGCTGATCACACAGTATCACATGACTGATCATGCACTGATCACGTGGCTGATCATGCACTGATCACGTAGCTACCATGTACTGGTCACGTGACTGATCATGCACTGATCACGTAATTGATCATGCACTGATCATGTGGCTGATCATGCACTGATCACGTGGCTGATCATACACTGATCACGTAACTGATCATGCACTGATCACGTGACTGATCATGCACTGATCACGTGGCTATCATGCACTGATCACTTGGCTGACATACACTGATCACGTGCCTGATCATGCACTGATCACGTGGCTGATCATGCACTGATCACGTGACTGATCATGCACTGATCTCGTGTCTGATCATGCACTGATCACGTGGCTATCATGCACTGCTCACGTGGCTGATCATGCCATGATCACGCAGCTACCATGTACTGGTCACATGACTGATCATGCACTGATCACGTGACTGATCATGCAGTGATCACGTGGCTATCATGAACTACTCACGTGGCTGATCATGCAATGTTCATGTAGCTACCATGTACAGGTCATGTGAATGATCATACACCCATCAGGTGACTGATCATGCACTGATCACGTGGCTATCATGCACTGATCACGAGACTGATCATGCACTGTTCACGCCTATATCATGCACTGATCACATGACTGCCCATGCACTGATCACGTGGATGATCATACACTAATCTTGTGACAGATCATGCACTGATCACGTGGCTGATCATGCACTGATACCGTGACTGAGCATGGACTGATCACATGACTATCATGTAGTGATCACGTGACTTAATGGCGCTGATCATGTGACTGATCATGCGCTGATCATGTTTGCTATCATACATTGATTATGTGCCTCTGGAGGCAATAAACAAAGAGCTGAGTAGGCACGAATCAAACAGTCAGCAGGCAATAATCATGGAACTCAGGTGTGAGGAATCATGCTGCTCAGCTGGCAATAATCAAGCAGCTGAGCAGGCAGGAATTACGCAGCACAGCTGGCAATTGTCAAGCAGATGACAGGCAGGAATCGTGCAGCTCAGCTGGCAATTGTCAAGCAGATGAGCAGACAGTAATCACGCAGCTCAGCAGGCCCAGATCACGTGACTGAGCATGCACTGTTCACGTGGCTGATCATACACTGATCACGTGATGATCATGCACTGATCACTGGATATCATGCACTGATCACGTGGCTGATCATGCACTGATCACGTGTCTGATCATGCACTGATCACGTGGCTGATCATGCACTGATCACGTGGCTGATCACACACTGTCACGTGACTATCATGCACTGATCACGTGGCATCATGCACTGATCACGTGGCTGATCATACACTGATCACGTAACTCATGCACACATCACGTGGCTATCATGCACTGCTCACGTGGCTGTCATGCAATGATCACGTAGCAACCATATCTGGTCACGTGACTGATCATGCACTGATCACGACTGATCATGCACTGTTCACGTGACTGATCATGCACTGATCACGTGGCTATCATGCACTGCTCACGTGGCTGATCATGCAATGATCACGTAGCTACCATGTACTGGTCACGTGAATGATCATGCACCCATCACGTGACTGATCATGCACTGATCACGTGGCTATCATGCACTGATCACGTGGCTGATCATGCAATGATCACGTAGCTACCATGTACTGGTCACGTGACTGATCATGCACCCATCAGGTGACTGATCATGCACTGATCACGTGGCTATCATGCACTGATCACGAGACTGATCATGCACTGATCACGTCTATATCATGCACTGATCACATGACTGCCCATGCACTGATCACGTGGATGATCATACACTAATCTTGTGACAGATCATGCACTGATCACGTGGCTGATCATGCACTGATACCGTGACTGAGCATGGACTGATCACATGACTATCATGTAGTGATCACGTGACTTAATGGCGCTGATCATGTGACTGATCATGCGCTGATCATGTTTGCTATCATACACTGATCATGTGCCTCTGGAGGCAATAAACAAAGAGCTGAGTAGGCACGAATCAAACAGTCAGCAGGCAATAATCATGGAACTCAGGTGTGAGGAATCATGCTGCTCAGCTGGCAATAATCAAGCAGCTGAGCAGGCAGGAATTACGCAGCACAGCTGGCAATTGTCAAGCAGATGACAGGCAGGAATCGTGCAGCTCAGCTGGCAATTGTCAAGCAGATGAGCAGACAGTAATCACGCAGCTCAGCAGGCCCAGATCACGTGACTGAGCATGCACTGTTCACGTGGCTGATCATACACTGATCACGTGATGATCATGCACTGATCACTTGGATATCATGCACTGATCACGTGGCTGATCATACACTGTTCACGTGTCTGACCATGCACTGATCACGTGGCTGATCATACACTGCTCACGTAACTGATCATGCACTGATCACGTGGCTATCATGCACTGATCACGTGGCTGAACATGCACTGTTCACGTGGCTGATCACACACCTGTCACGTGACATATCATGCACTGATCACGTGGCACTCATGCACTGATCACGTGGCTGATCATACTCTGCTCACGTAATCATGCACACATCACGTGGCTATCATGCACTGCTCACGTGGCTCGTCATGGAATGATCACGTAGCAACCATATACTGGTCACGTGACTGATCATGCAAAGATCACGTAAATGATCATGCACTGTTCACGTGACTGATCATACTGATCACGTGACTGATCATGCACTGACCACGTGGCTATCATGCTCTGCTCACGTGGCTGATCATGCAACGATCACGTAGCAACCATGTACTGGTCACGTGACTGATCATGCACTGATCACGTAATTGATCCTGCACTGATCACGTGGCTCATCATGCACTGATCACGTGGCTGATCACACATGTATCACGTGACTGATCATGCACTGATCACGTGGCTGTCATGCACTGATCACGTGGATATCATGCACTGATCACGTGGCTGATCACACACGTATCACATGACTGATCATGCACTGATCACGTGGCTATCATGCACTGATCACGTGGCTATCATGCACTGATCACGTGGCTGATCAGGCAATGATCACGTAGCTACCATGTACTGGTCACGTGACTGATCATGCACTGATCACGTAATTGATCATGCACTGATCACGTGGCTGATCATGCACTGATCACGTGGCTGATCATACACTGATCACGACTGATCATGCACTGATCACGTGACTGATCATGCACTGATCACGTGGCTATCATGCACTGATCACTTGGCTGACATACACTGATCACGTGCTGATCATGCACTGATCACGTGGCTGATCATGCACTGATCACGTGACTGATCATGCACTGATCACGTTCTGATCATGCACTGATCACGTGATGATCATGCACTGATCACGTCTGATCATGCACTGATCACGTGGCTATCATGCACTGCTCACGTGGCTGATCATGCACTGATCACGCAGCTACCATGTACTGGTCACATGACTGATCATGCACTGATCACGTGACTGATCATGCAGTGATCACGTGGCTATCATGCACTACTCACGTGGCTGATCATGCAATGATCATGTAGCTACCATGTACAGGTCACGTGAATGATCATACACCCATCAGGTGACTGATCATGCACTGATCACGTGGCTATCATGCACTGATCACGAGACTGATCATGCACTGTTCACGTCTATATCATGCACTGATCACATGACTGCCCATGCACTGATCACGTGGATGATCATACACTAATCTTGTGACAGATCATGCACTGATCACGTGGCTGATCATGCACTGATACCGTGACTGAGCATGGACTGATCACATGACTATCATGTAGTGATCACGTGACTTAATGGCGCTGATCATGTGACTGATCATGCGCTGATCATGTTTGCTATCATACACTGATCATGTGCCTCTGGAGGCAATAAACAAAGAGCTGAGTAGGCACGAATCAAACAGTCAGCAGGCAATAATCATGGAACTCAGGTGTGAGGAATCATGCTGCTCAGCTGGCAATAATCAAGCAGCTGAGCAGGCAGGAATTACGCAGCACAGCTGGCAATTGTCAAGCAGATGACAGGCAGGAATCGTGCAGCTCAGCTGGCAATTGTCAAGCAGATGAGCAGACAGTAATCACGCAGCTCAGCAGGCCCAGATCACGTGACTGAGCATGCACTGTTCACGTGGCTGATCATACACTGATCACGTGATGATCATGCACTGATCACTTGGATATCATGCACTGATCACGTGGCTGATCATACACTGTTCACATGTCTGACCATGCACTGATCACGTGGCTGATCATACACTGCTCACGTAACTGATCATGCACTGATCACGTGGCTATCATGCACTGATCACGTGGCTGAACATGCACTGTTCACGTGGCTGATCACACACCTGTCACGTGACATATCATGCACTGATCACGTGGCACTCATGCACTGATCACGTGGCTGATCATACTCTGCTCACGTAACTCATGCACACATCACGTGGCTATCATGCACTGCTCACGTGGCTCGTCATGGAATGATCACGTAGCAACCATATACTGGTCACGTGACTGATCATGCAAAGATCACGTAAATGATCATGCACTGTTCACGTGTCTGATCATGTACTGATCACGTGACTGATCATGCACTGACCGTGGCTATCATGCTCTGCTCACGTGGCTGATCATGCAACGATCACGTAGCAACCATGTACTGATCACGTGACTGATCATGCACTGATCACGTAATTGATCCTGCACTGATCACGTGGCTCATCATGCACTGATCACGTGGCTGATCACACATGTATCACGTGACTGATCATGCACTGATCCGTGGCTCTCATGCACTGATCACGTGGCTGTCATGCACTGATCCCGTGGATATCATGCACTGATCACGTGGCTGATCACACACGTATCACATGACTGATCATGCACTGATCACGTGGCTTATCATGCACTGATCACGTAGCTACCATGTACTGGTCACGTGACTGATCATGCACTGATCACGTAACTGATCATGCACTGATCATGTGGCTGATCATGCACTGATCACGTGGCTGATCATGCACTGATCACATAACTGATCATGCACTGATCACGTGACTGATCATGCACTGATCACGTGGCTATCATGCACTGATCACGTGGCTGACATACACTGATCACGTGCTGATCATGCACTGATCACGTGGCTGATCATGCACTGATCACGTGTCTGATCATGCACTGATCACGTGGCTATCATGCACTGCTCACGTGGCTGATCATGCCATGATCACGCAGCTACCATGTACTGGTCACATGACTGATCATGCACTGATCACGTGACTGATCATGCAGTGATCACGTGGCTATCATGAACTACTCACGTGGCTGATCATGCAATGATCATGTAGCTACCATGTACAGGTCACGTGAATGATCATACACCCATCAGGTGACTGATCATGCACTGATCACGTGGCTATCATGCACTGATCACGAGACTGATCATGCACTGATCACGTCTATATCATGCACTGATCACATGACTGCCCATGCACTGATCACGTGGATGATCATACACTAATCTTGTGACAGATCATGCACTGATCACGTGGCTGATCATGCACTGATACCGTGACTGAGCATGGACTGATCACATGACTATCATGTAGTGATCACGTGACTTAATGGCGCTGATCATGTGACTGATCATGCGCTGATCATGTTTGCTATCATACACTGATCATGTGCCTCTGGAGGCAATAAACAAAGAGCTGAGTAGGCACGAATCAAACAGTCAGCAGGCAATAATCATGGAACTCAGGTGTGAGGAATCATGCTGCTCAGCTGGCAATAATCAAGCAGCTGAGCAGGCAGGAATTACGCAGCACAGCTGGCAATTGTCAAGCAGATGACAGGCAGGAATCGTGCAGCTCAGCTGGCAATTGTCAAGCAGATGAGCAGACAGTAATCACGCAGCTCAGCAGGCCCAGATCACGTGACTGAGCATGCACTGTTCACGTGGCTGATCATACACTGATCACGTGATGATCATGCACTGATCACGTGGATATCATGCACTGATCACGTGGCTGATCATGCACTGATCACGTGGCTGATCATGCACTGATCACGTGGCTGATCATGCACTGATCACGTGGCTGATCATGCACTGATCACGTGACTATCATGCACTGATCACGTGGCATCATGCACTGATCACGTGGCTGATCATACACTGATCACGAACTCATGCACTGATCACGTGGCTATCATGCACTGATCACGTGGTCATGCAATGATCACGTAGCAACCATATACTGGTCACATGACTGATCATGCACTGATCACGTGACTGATCATGCACTGATCACGTGACTGATCATGCACTGATCACGTGGCTATCATGCACTGCTCACGTGGCTGATCATGCAATGATCACGTAGCTACCATGTACTGGTCACATGACTGATCATGCACTGATCACGTGACTGATCATGCACTGATCACGTGGCTATCATGCACTGATCACGTGGCTGATCATGCAATGATCACGTAGCTACCATGTACTGGTCACGTGACTGATCATGCACCCATCAGGTGACTGATCATGCACTGATCACGTGGCTATCATGCACTGATCACGAGACTGATCATGCACTGATCACGCTATATCATGCACTGATCACATGACTGCCCATGCACTGATCACGTGGATGATCATACACTAATCATGTGACAGATCATGCACTGATCACGTGGCTGATCATGCACTGATACCGTGACTGAGCATGGACTGATCACATGACTATCATGTAGTGATCACGTGACTTAATGGCGCTGATCATGTGACTGATCATGCGCTGATCATGTTTGCTATCATACACTGATCATGTGCCTCTGGAGGCAATAAACAAAGAGCTGAGTAGGCACGAATCAAACAGTCAGCAGGCAATAATCATGGAACTCAGGTGTGAGGAATCATGCTGCTCAGCTGGCAATAATCAAGCAGCTGAGCAGGCAGGAATTACGCAGCACAGCTGGCAATTGTCAAGCAGATGACAGGCAGGAATCGTGCAGCTCAGCTGGCAATTGTCAAGCAGATGAGCAGACAGTAATCACGCAGCTCAGCAGGCCCAGATCACGTGACTGAGCATGCACTGTTCACGTGGCTGATCATACACTGATCACGTGATGATCATGCACTGATCACTTGGATATCATGCACTGATCACGTGGCTGATCATACACTGTTCACGTGTCTGACCATGCACTGATCACGTGGCTGATCATACACTGCTCACGTAACTGATCATGCACTGATCACGTGGCTATCATGCACTGATCACGTGGCTGAACATGCACTGTTCACGTGGCTGATCACACACCTGTCACGTGACATATCATGCACTGATCACGTGGCACTCATGCACTGATCACGTGGCTGATCATACTCTGCTCACGTAACTCATGCACACATCACGTGGCTATCATGCACTGCTCACGTGGCTCATGGAATGATCACGTAGCAACCATATACTGGTCACGTGACTGATCATGCAGATCACGAATGATCATGCACTGTTCACGTGACTGATCATGTACTGATCACGTGACTGATCATGCACTGATCACGTGGCTATCATGCACTGCTCACGTGGCTGATCATGCAACGATCACGAGCAACCATGTACTGGTCACGTGACTGATCATGCACTGATCACGTAATTGATCTGCACTGATCACGTGGCTCATCATGCACTGATCACGTGGCTGATCACACATATCACGTGACTGATCATGCACTGATCACGTGGCTGTCATGCACTGATCACGTGGATATCATGCACTGATCACGTGGCTGATCACACACGATCACATGACTGATCATGCACTGATCACGTGGCTATCATGCACTGATCACGTGGCTATCATGCACTGATCACGTGGCTGATCATGCAATGATCACGTAGCTACCATGTACTGGTCACGTGACTGATCATGCACTGATCACGATTGATCATGCACTGATCATGTGGCTGATCATGCACTGATCACGTGGCTGATCATGCACTGATCACGTAACTGATCATGCACTGATCACGTGACTGATCATGCACTGATCACGTGGCTATCATGCACTGATCACGTGGCTGACATACACTGATCACGTGACTGATCATGCACTGATCACGTGGCTGATCATGCACTGATCACGTGACTGATCATGCACTGATCACGTGGCTGATCATGCACTGATCACGTGACTGATCATGCACTGATCACGTGTGATCATGCACTGATCACGTGGCTATCATGCACTGCTCACGTGGCTGATCATGCCATGATCACGCAGCTACCATGTACTGGTCACATGACTGATCATGCACTGATCACGTGACTGATCATGCAGTGATCACGTGGCTATCATGAACTACTCACGTGGCTGATCATGCAATGATCATGTAGCTACCATGTACAGGTCACGTGAATGATCATACACCCATCAGGTGACTGATCATGCACTGATCACGTGGCTATCATGCACTGATCACGAGACTGATCATGCACTGTTCACGTCTATATCATGCACTGATCACATGACTGCCCGCACTGATCACGTGGATGATCATACACTAATTGTGACAGATCATGCACTGATCACGTGGCTGATCATGCACTGATACCGTGACTGAGCATGGACTGATCACATGACTATCATGTAGTGATCACGTGACTTAATGGCGCTGATCATGTGACTGATCATGCGCTGATCATGTTTGCTATCATACACTGATCATGTGCCTCTGGAGGCAATAAACAAAGAGCTGAGTAGGCACGAATCAAACAGTCAGCAGGCAATAATCATGGAACTCAGGTGTGAGGAATCATGCTGCTCAGCTGGCAATAATCAAGCAGCTGAGCAGGCAGGAATTACGCAGCACAGCTGGCAATTGTCAAGCAGATGACAGGCAGGAATCGTGCAGCTCAGCTGGCAATTGTCAAGCAGATGAGCAGACAGTAATCACGCAGCTCAGCAGGCCCAGATCACGTGACTGAGCATGCACTGTTCACGTGGCTGATCATACACTGATCACGTGATGATCATGCACTGATCACTTGGATATCATGCACTGATCACGTGGCTGATCATACACTGTTCACGTGTCTGACCATGCACTGATCACGTGGCTGATCATACACTGCTCACGTAACTGATCATGCACTGATCACGTGGCTATCATGCACTGATCACGTGGCTGAACATGCACTGTTCACGTGGCTGATCACACACCTGTCACGTGACATATCATGCACTGATCACGTGGCACTCATGCACTGATCACGTGGCTGATCATACTCTGCTCACGTAACTCATGCACACATCACGTGGCTATCATGCACTGCTCACGTGGCGTCATGGAATGATCACGTAGCAACCATATACTGGTAACGTGACTGATCATGCAAAGATCACGAATGATCATGCACTGTTCACGTGACTGATCATGTACTGATCACGTGACTGATCATGCACTGATCACGTGGCTATCATGCTCTGCTCACGTGGCTGATCATGCAACGATCACGAGCAACCATGTACTGGTCACGTGACTGATCATGCACTGATCACGTAATTGATCCTGCACTGATCACGTGGCTCATCATGCACTGATCACGTGGCTGATCACACATGTATCACGTGACTGATCATGCACTGATCCGTGGCTATCATGCACTGATCACGTGGCTGTCATGCACTGATCACGTGGATATCATGCACTGATCATGGCTGATCACACACGATCACATGACTGATCATGCACTGATCACGTGGCTATCATGCACTGATCATGGCTATCATGCACTGATCACGTGGCTGATCAGGCAATGATCACGAGCTACCATGTACTGGTCACGTGACTGATCATGCACTGATCACGAATTGATCATGCACTGATCATGTGGCTGATCATGCACTGATCACGTGGCTGATCATACACTGATCACATAACTGATCATGCACTGATCACGTGACTGATCATGCACTGATCACGTGGCTATCATGCACTGATCACTTGGCTGACATACACTGATCACGTGACTGTCATGCACTGATCACGTGGCTGATCATGCACTGATCACGTGACTGATCATGCACTGATCTCGTGTCTGATCATGCACTGATCACGTGGCTATCATGCACTGCTCACGTGGCTGATCATGCCATGATCACGCAGCTACCATGTACTGGTCACATGACTGATCATGCACTGATCACGTGACTGATCATGCACTGATCACGTGGCTATCATGCACTACTCACGTGGCTGATCATGCAATGATCATGTAGCTACCATGTACAGGTCACGTGAATGATCATACACCCATCAGGTGACTGATCATGCACTGATCACGTGGCTATCATGCACTGATCACGAGACTGATCATGCACTGTTCACGTCTATATCATGCACTGATCACATGACTGCCCATGCACTGATCACGTGGATGATCATACACTAATCTTGTGACAGATCATGCACTGATCACGTGGCTGATCATGCACTGATACCGTGACTGAGCATGGACTGATCACATGACTATCATGTAGTGATCACGTGACTTAATGGCGCTGATCATGTGACTGATCATGCGCTGATCATGTTTGCTATCATACACTGATCATGTGCCTCTGGAGGCAATAAACAAAGAGCTGAGTAGGCACGAATCAAACAGTCAGCAGGCAATAATCATGGAACTCAGGTGTGAGGAATCATGCTGCTCAGCTGGCAATAATCAAGCAGCTGAGCAGGCAGGAATTACGCAGCACAGCTGGCAATTGTCAAGCAGATGACAGGCAGGAATCGTGCAGCTCAGCTGGCAATTGTCAAGCAGATGAGCAGACAGTAATCACGCAGCTCAGCAGGCCCAGATCACGTGACTGAGCATGCACTGTTCACGTGGCTGATCATACACTGATCACGTGATGATCATGCACTGATCACTTGGATATCATGCACTGATCACGTGGCTGATCATACACTGTTCACGTGTCTGACCATGCACTGATCACGTGGCTGATCATACACTGCTCACGTAACTGATCATGCACTGATCACGTGGCTATCATGCACTGATCACGTGGCTGATCATGCACTGATCACGTGGCTGATCATGCACTGATCACGCTATCATGCACTGATCACGCACTGATCATGCACTGATCACGTGACTGATCATGCACTGATCACGTGGCTGATCATGCACTGATCACGTGGCTGATCATGCACTGATCACGTGACTGATCATGCACTGATCACGTGACTGATCATGCACTGATCACGGCTATCATGCACTGATCACGTGGCTGATCATGCACTGATCACGTGACTGATCATGCACTGATCACGTGACTGATCATGCACTGATCACGTGCTGATCATGCACTGATCACGTGGCTGATCATGCACTGATCACGTGGCTGATCATGCACTGATCACGTGGCTGATCATGCACTGATCACGTGGCTGATCATGCACTGATCACGTGACTGATCATGCACTGATCACGTGACTGATCATGCACTGATCACGTGGCTGATCATGCACTGATCACGTGGCTGATCATGCACTGATCACGTGACTGATCATGCACTGATCACGTGACTGATCATGCACTGATCACGTGGCTGATCATGCACTGATCACGTGGCTGATCATGCACTGATCACGTGACTGATCATGCACTGATCACGTGACTGATCATGCACTGATCACGTGGCTATCATGCACTGATCACGTGGCTGATCATGCACATCATCACGCATCATGTACTGATCACGTGACTGATCATGCACTGATCACGTGACTGATCATGCACTGATCACGTGGCTATCATGCACTATCACGTGGCTGATCATGCACTGATCATGTAGCACATGTACTGTCACGGACTGATCATGCACTGATCACGTGACTGATCATGCACTGATCACGTGGCTATCATGCACTGATCACGTGGCTGATCATGCATGATCACTAGCTACCATGCACTGATCACGTGACTGATCATGCACTGATCACGTGACTGATCATGCACTGATCACGTGGCTATCATGCACTGATCACGTGACTGATCATGCACTGATCACGCCTATATCATGCACTGATCACATGACTGCATGCACTGATCACGTGGATGATCACACTGATCACGTGACTGATCATGCACTGATCACGTGGCTATCATGCACTGATCACGTGGCTGATCATGCATGACGCAGCTATCATGCACTGATCACGTGACTGATCATGCACTGATCACGTGGCTGATCATGCACTGATCATGGCTGATCACACTGATCACGTGACTGATCATGCACTGATCACGGGCTATCATGCACTGATCACGTGGCTGATCATGCACTGATCACGTGGCTATCATGCACTGATCACGTGGCTGATCATGCACTGATCACGTGGCTGATCATGCACTGATCACGTGGCTATCATGCACTGATCACGTGACTGATCATGCACTGATCACGTGGCTATCATGCACTGATCACGTGGCTGATCATGCACTGATCACGTACTGATCATGCACTGATCACGTGGCTGATCATGCACTGATCACGTGACTGATCATGCACTGATCACGTGGCTGATCATGCACTGATCACGTGACTGATCATGCACTGATCACGTGGCTGATCATGCACTGATCACGTGGCTATCATGCACTGATCACGTGGCTGATCATGCACTGATCACGCAGCTATCATGCACTGATCACGTGACTGATCATGCACTGATCACGTGGCTGATCATACACTGATCACGTGACTGATCATGCACTGATCACGTGGCTATCATGCACTGATCACGTGGCTGATCATGCACTGATCACGTGGCTGATCACACACCTGTCACGTGACTATCATGCACTGATCACGCACTCATGCACTGATCACGTGGCTGATCATACACTGTCACGTAATCATGCACACATCACGTGGCTATCATGCACTGCTCACGTGGCTGATCATGGAATGATCACGTAGCAACCATATACTGTCACGTGACTGATCATGCACTGATCACGTAAATGATCATGCACTGTTCACGTGACTGATCATGCACTGATCACGTGACTGATCATGCACTGATCACGTGGCTATCATGCACTGCTCACGTGGCTGATCATGCAACGATCACGTAGCAACCATGTACTGGTCACGTGACTGATCATGCACTGATCACGAATTGATCATGCACTGATCACGTGGCTCATCATGCACTGATCACGTGGCTGATCACACATGTATCACGTGACTGATCATGCACTGATCACGTGGCTATCATGCACTGATCACGTGGCTGTCATGCACTGATCTCGTGGATATCATGCACTGATCACGTGGCTGATCACACACGATCACATGACTGATCATGCACTGATCACGTGGCTATCATGCACTGATCACGTGGCTATCATGCACTGATCATGTGGCTGATCATGCAATGATCACGTGCTACCATGCACTGATCACGTGACTGATCATGCACTGATCACGTAATTGATCATGCACTGATCACGTGGCTGATCATGCACTGATCACGTGGCTGATCATGCACTGATCACGTGACTGATCATGCACTGATCACGGACTGATCATGCACTGATCACGTGGCTGATCATGCACTGATCACGTGGCTGATCATGCACTGATCACGTGACTGATCATGCACTGATCACGTGACTGATCATGCACTGATCACGTGGCTGATCATGCACTGATCACGTGGCTGATCATGCACTGATCACGTGGCTGATCATGCACTGATCACGTGACTGATCATGCACTGATCACGTGGCTATCATGCACTGATCACGTGGCTGATCATGCATGATCACGTAGCTATCATGCACTGATCACGTGGCTGATCATGCACTGATCACGTGACTGATCATGCACTGATCACGTGGCTATCATGCACTGATCACGTGGCTGATCATGCATGATCACGCATGATCACGTGACTGATCATGCACTGATCACGTGACTGATCATGCACTGATCACGTGGCTATCATGCACTGATCACGTGACTGATCATGCACTGATCACGCCTATGATCATGCACTGATCACATGACTGATCATGCACTGATCACGTGGATGATCATGCACTGATCACGTGACTGATCATGCACTGATCACGTGGCTATCATGCACTGATCACGTGGCTGATCATGCATGATCACGCAGCTATCATGTACTGATCACGTGACTGATCATGCACTGATCACGTGGCTGATCATGCACTGATCACGTGGCTGATCACACTGATCACGTGACTGATCATGCACTGATCACGTGGCTATCATGCACTGATCACGTGGCTGATCATGCACTGATCACGTGGATATCATGCACTGATCACGTGGCTGATCACACACGATCACATGACTGATCATGCACTGATCACGGCTATCATGCACTGATCACGTGACTGATCATGCACTGATCACGTGGCTATCATGCACTGATCACGTGGCTGATCATACATCACGTGGCTGATCATGCACTGATCACGTGGCTGATCATGCACTGATCACGTGACTGATCATGCACTGATCACGTGGCTGATCATGCACTGATCACGTGACTGATCATGCACTGATCACGTGGCTGATCATGCACTGATCACGTGGCTATCATGCACTGATCACGTGGCTGATCATGCACTGATCACGAGCTATCATGCACTGATCACGTGACTGATCATGCACTGATCACGTGGCTGATCATGCACTGATCACGTAACTGATCATGCACTGATCACGTGGCTATCATGCACTGATCACGTGGCTGAACATGCACTGATCACGTGGCTGATCACACACCTGTCACGTGACATATCATGCACTGATCACGTGACTATCATGCACTGATCACGTGGCTGATCATACACTGCTCACGTAACTCATGCACACATCACGTGGCTATCATGCACTGCTCACGTGGCTGTCATGGAATGATCACGTAGCAACCATATACTGGTCACGTGACTGATCATGCACTGATCACGAATGATCATGCACTGTTCACGTGACTGATCATGCACTGATCACGTGACTGATCATGCACTGATCACGTGGCTATCATGCACTGATCACGTGGCTGATCATGCAACTGATCACGAGCAACCATGTACTGGTCACGTGACTGATCATGCACTGATCACGTAATTGATCATGCACTGATCACGTGGCTGATCATGCACTGATCACGTGGCTGATCACACATGTATCACGTGACTGATCATGCACTGATCACGTGGCTCATGCACTGATCACGTGGCTGTCATGCACTGATCACGTGGATATCATGCACTGATCACGTGGCTGATCACACACTGATCACATGACTGATCATGCACTGATCACGTGGCTATCATGCACTGATCACGTGGCTATCATGCACTGATCACGTGGCTGATCATGCAATGATCACGTAGCTACCATGTACTGGTCACGTGACTGATCATGCACTGATCACGTAATTGATCATGCACTGATCACGTGGCTGATCATGCACTGATCACGTGGCTGATCATGCACTGATCACGTAACTGATCATGCACTGATCACGTGACTGATCATGCACTGATCACGTGGCTATCATGCACTGATCACGTGGCTGACATACACTGATCACGTGCCTGGTCATGCACTGATCACGTGGCTGATCATGCACTGATCACGTGACTGATCATGCACTGATCACGTCTGATCATGCACTGATCACGTGGCTATCATGCACTGCTCACGTGGCTGATCATGCCATGATCACGCAGCTACCATGTACTGGTCACATGACTGATCATGCACTGATCACGTGACTGATCATGCAGTGATCACGTGGCTATCATGCACTACTCACGTGGCTGATCATGCAATGATCATGTAGCTACCATGTACAGGTCACGTGAATGATCATACACCCATCAGGTGACTGATCATGCACTGATCACGTGGCTATCATGCACTGATCACGAGACTGATCATGCACTGATCACGTCTATATCATGCACTGATCACATGACTGCCCATGCACTGATCACGTGGATGATCATACACTAATCTTGTGACAGATCATGCACTGATCACGTGGCTGATCATGCACTGATACCGTGACTGAGCATGGACTGATCACATGACTATCATGTAGTGATCACGTGACTTAATGGCGCTGATCATGTGACTGATCATGCGCTGATCATGTTTGCTATCATACACTGATCATGTGCCTCTGGAGGCAATAAACAAAGAGCTGAGTAGGCACGAATCAAACAGTCAGCAGGCAATAATCATGGAACTCAGGTGTGAGGAATCATGCTGCTCAGCTGGCAATAATCAAGCAGCTGAGCAGGCAGGAATTACGCAGCACAGCTGGCAATTGTCAAGCAGATGACAGGCAGGAATCGTGCAGCTCAGCTGGCAATTGTCAAGCAGATGAGCAGACAGTAATCACGCAGCTCAGCAGGCCCAGATCACGTGACTGAGCATGCACTGTTCACGTGGCTGATCATACACTGATCACGTGATGATCATGCACTGATCACTTGGATATCATGCACTGATCACGTGGCTGATCATACACTGTTCACGTGTCTGACCATGCACTGATCACGTGGCTGATCATACACTGCTCACGTAACTGATCATGCACTGATCACGTGGCTATCATGCACTGATCACGTGGCTGAACATGCACTGTTCACGTGGCTGATCACACACCTGTCACGTGACATATCATGCACTGATCACGTGGCACTCATGCACTGATCACGTGGCTGATCATACTCTGCTCACGAACTCATGCACACATCACGTGGCTATCATGCACTGCTCACGTGGCTCGTCATGGAATGATCACGTAGCTACCATATACTGGTCACGTGACTGATCATGCACAGATCACGAATGATCATGCACTGTTCACGTGACTGATCATGTACTGATCACGTGACTGATCATGCACTGATCACGTGGCTATCATGCTCTGCTCACGTGGCTGATCATGCAACGATCACGTAGCAACCATGTACTGGTCACGTGACTGATCATGCACTGATCACGTAATTGATCCTGCACTGATCACGTGGCTCATCATGCACTGATCACGTGGCTGATCACACATGTATCACGTGACTGATCATGCACTGATCACGTGGCTCTCATGCACTGATCACGTGGCTGTCATGCACTGATCACGTGGATATCATGCACTGATCACGTGGCTGATCACACACGATCACATGACTGATCATGCACTGATCACGTGGCTATCATGCACTGATCACGTGGCTGATCATGCACTGATCACGTGGCTATCATGCACTGATCACGTGGCTGATCATGCACTGATCACGTGACTGATCATGCACTGATCACGTGGCTGATCATGCACTGATCACGTGACTGATCATGCACTGATCACGTGGCTGATCATGCACTGATCACGTGACTGATCATGCACTGATCACGTGACTGATCATGCACTGATCACGTGGCTATCATGCACTGATCACGTGGCTGATCATGCATGATCACGCAGCTATCATGCACTGATCACGTGACTGATCATGCACTGATCACGTGGCTGATCATGCACTGATCACGTGACTGATCATGCACTGATCACGTGGCTGATCATGCACTGATCACGTGGCTGATCATGCACTGATCACGTGGCTGATCACACACTGTCACGTGACTGATCATGCACTGATCACGTGGCTATCATGCACTGATCACGTGGCTGATCATACACTGATCACGTAACTCATGCACTGATCACGTGGCTATCATGCACTGATCACGTGGCTGTCATGCAATGATCACGTAGCAACCATATACTGGTCACGTGACTGATCATGCACTGATCACGTGAATGATCATGCACTGATCACGTGACTGATCATGCACTGATCACGTGACTGATCATGCACTGATCACGTGGCTATCATGCACTGATCACGTGGCTGATCATGCAACGATCACGTAGCAACCATGTACTGATCACGTGACTGATCATGCACTGATCACGTAACTGATCATGCACTGATCACGTGGCTCATCATGCACTGATCACGTGGCTGATCACACATGATCACGTGACTGATCATGCACTGATCACGTGGCTATCATGCACTGATCACGTGGCTGATCATGCACTGATCACGTGGATATCATGCACTGATCACGTGGCTGATCACACACGATCACATGACTGATCATGCACTGATCACGTGGCTATCATGCACTGATCACGTGGCTATCATGCACTGATCACGTGGCTGATCATGCACTGATCACGTAGCTATCATGTACTGATCACGTGACTGATCATGCACTGATCACGGCTGATCATGCACTGATCACGTGGCTGATCATGCACTGATCACGTGGCTGATCATACACTGATCACGTAACTGATCATGCACTGATCACGTGACTGATCATGCACTGATCACGTGGCTATCATGCACTGATCACGTGGCTGACATGCACTGATCACGTGTGCTGATCATGCACTGATCACGTGGCTGATCATGCACTGATCACGTGACTGATCATGCACTGATCACGTGACTGATCATGCACTGATCACGTGGCTATCATGCACTGCTCACGTGGCTGATCATGCCATGATCACGCAGCTACCATGTACTGGTCACATGACTGATCATGCACTGATCACGTGACTGATCATGCAGTGATCACGTGGCTATCATGCACTACTCACGTGGCTGATCATGCAATGATCATGTAGCTACCATGTACAGGTCACGTGAATGATCATACACCCATCAGGTGACTGATCATGCACTGATCACGTGGCTATCATGCACTGATCACGAGACTGATCATGCACTGATCACGTCTATATCATGCACTGATCACATGACTGCCCATGCACTGATCACGTGGATGATCATACACTAATCATGTGACAGATCATGCACTGATCACGTGGCTGATCATGCACTGATACCGTGACTGAGCATGGACTGATCACATGACTATCATGTAGTGATCACGTGACTTAATGGCGCTGATCATGTGACTGATCATGCGCTGATCATGTTTGCTATCATACACTGATCATGTGCCTCTGGAGGCAATAAACAAAGAGCTGAGTAGGCACGAATCAAACAGTCAGCAGGCAATAATCATGGAACTCAGCTGTGAGGAATCATGCTGCTCAGCTGGCAATAATCAAGCAGCTGAGCAGGCAGGAATTACGCAGCACAGCTGGCAATTGTCAAGCAGATGACAGGCAGGAATCGTGCAGCTCAGCTGGCAATTGTCAAGCAGATGAGCAGACAGTAATCACGCAGCTCAGCAGGCCCAGATCACGTGACTGAGCATGCACTGTTCACGTGGCTGATCATACACTGATCACGTGGCTGATCATGCACTGATCACGTGGCTGATCATGCACTGATCACGTGACTGATCATGCACTGATCACGTGGCTGATCATGCACTGATCACGTGGCTGATCATGCACTGATCACGTGGCTGATCACACTGATCACGTGACTGATCATGCACTGATCACGTGGCTCATGCACTGATCACGTGGCTATCATGCACTGATCACGTGGCTGATCATACAATCACGTGACTGATCATGCACTGATCACGTGGCTATCATGCACTGATCACGTGGCTATCATGCACTGATCACGTGGCTGATCATGCACTGATCACGTAGCTATCATGCACTGATCACGTGACTGATCATGCACTGATCACGTGACTGATCATGCACTGATCACGTGGCTGATCATGCACTGATCACGTGGCTGATCATGCACTGATCACGTGACTGATCATGCACTGATCACGTGACTGATCATGCACTGATCACGTGGCTATCATGCACTGATCACGTGGCTGATCATGCACTGATCACGTAGCTATCATGCACTGATCACGTGACTGATCATGCACTGATCACGTGACTGATCATGCACTGATCACGTGGCTGATCATGCACTGATCACGTGGCTGATCATGCACTGATCACATCATGCACTGATCACGTGGCTGATCATGCACTGATCACGAGCTATCATGCACTGATCACGTGACTGATCATGCACTGATCACGTGGCTGATCATGCACTGATCATGGCTGATCATGCACTGATCACGTGGCTGATCATGCACTGATCACGTGACTGATCATGCACTGATCACGTGACTGATCATGCACTGATCACGTCTATATCATGCACTGATCACATGACTGCCCATGCACTGATCACGTGGATGATCATACACTAATCATGTGACAGATCATGCACTGATCACGTGGCTGATCATGCACTGATACCGTGACTGAGCATGGACTGATCACATGACTATCATGTAGTGATCACGTGACTTAATGGCGCTGATCATGTGACTGATCATGCACTGATCATGTTTGCTATCATACACTGATCATGTGCCTCTGGAGGCAATAAACAAAGAGCTGAGTAGGCACGAATCAAACAGTCAGCAGGCAATAATCATGGAACTCAGTGTGAGGAATCATGCTGCTCAGCTGGCAATAATCAAGCAGCTGAGCAGGCAGGAATTACGCAGCACAGCTGGCAATTGTCAAGCAGATGACAGGCAGGAATCGTGCAGCTCAGCTGGCAATTGTCAAGCAGATGAGCAGACAGTAATCACGCAGCTCAGCAGGCCCAGATCACGTGACTGAGCATGCACTGTTCACGTGGCTGATCATACACTGATCACGTGACTGATCATGCACTGATCACGTGGCTATCATGCACTGATCACGTGGCTGATCATGCACTGATCACGTGCTGACCATGCACTGATCACGTGACTGATCATGCACTGATCACGTAACTGATCATGCACTGATCACGTGGCTATCATGCACTGATCACGTGGCTGATCACACATGATCACGTGACTGATCATGCACTGATCACGTGGCTATCATGCACTGATCACGTGGCTGTCATGCACTGATCACGTGGCTATCATGCACTGATCACGTGGCTGATCACACACGATCACGTGACTGATCATGCACTGATCACGTGGCTATCATGCACTGATCACGTGGCTATCATGCACTGATCACGTGGCTGATCATGCATGATCACGAGCTATCATGCACTGGTCACGTGACTGATCATGCACTGATCACGTGACTGATCATGCACTGATCACGTGGCTGATCATGCACTGATCACGTGGCTGATCATACACTGATCACGTGACTGATCATGCACTGATCACGTGACTGATCATGCACTGATCACGTGGCTATCATGCACTGATCACGTGGCACATGCACTGATCACGTGCCTGATCATGCACTGATCACGTGGCTGATCATGCACTGATCACGTGACTGATCATGCACTGATCACGTGACTGATCATGCACTGATCACGTGGCTATCATGCACTGCTCACGTGGCTGATCATGCATGATCACGCAGCTATGTACTGGTCACATGACTGATCATGCACTGATCACGTGACTGATCATGCTGATCACGTGGCTATCATGCACTACTCACGTGGCTGATCATGCAATGATCATGTAGCTACCATGTACAGGTCACGTGAATGATCATACACCCATCAGGTGACTGATCATGCACTGATCACGTGGCTATCATGCACTGATCACGAGACTGATCATGCACTGATCACGTCTATATCATGCACTGATCACATGACTGCCCATGCACTGATCACGTGGATGATCATACACTAATCATGTGACAGATCATGCACTGATCACGTGGCTGATCATGCACTGATACCGTGACTGAGCATGGACTGATCACATGACTATCATGTAGTGATCACGTGACTTAATGGCGCTGATCATGTGACTGATCATGCACTGATCATGTTTGCTATCATACACTGATCATGTGCCTCTGGAGGCAATAAACAAAGAGCTGAGTAGGCACGAATCAAACAGTCAGCAGGCAATAATCATGGAACTCAGGTGTGAGGAATCATGCTGCTCAGCTGGCAATAATCAAGCAGCTGAGCAGGCAGGAATTACGCAGCACAGCTGGCAATTGTCAAGCAGATGACAGGCAGGAATCGTGCAGCTCAGCTGGCAATTGTCAAGCAGATGAGCAGACAGTAATCACGCAGCTCAGCAGGCCCTGATCACGTGACTGAGCATGCACTGATCACGTGGCTGATCATACACTGATCACGTGATGATCATGCACTGATCACGTGGCTATCATGCACTGATCACGTGGCTGATCATGCACTGATCACGTGGCTGATCACACACTGTCACGTGACTATCATGCACTGATCACGTGGCATCATGCACTGATCACGTGGCTGATCATACACTGCTCACGTAACTCATGCACACATCACGTGGCTATCATGCACTGCTCACGGTCATGCAATGATCACGTAGCAACCATATACTGGTCACGTGACTGATCATGCACTGATCACGAATGATCATGCACTGATCACGTGACTGATCATGCACTGATCACGTGACTGATCATGCACTGATCACGTGGCTATCATGCACTGCTCACGTGGCTGATCATGCACGATCACGTAGCAACCATGTACTGGTCACGTGACTGATCATGCACTGATCACGTAATTGATCATGCACTGATCACGTGGCTCATCATGCACTGATCACGTGGCTGATCACACATGATCACGTGACTGATCATGCACTGATCACGTGGCTCATGCACTGATCACGTGGCTGTCATGCACTGATCACGTGGCTGTCATGCACTGATCACGTGGATATCATGCACTGATCACGTGGCTGATCACACGATCACATGACTGATCATGCACTGATCACGTGGCTATCATGCACTGATCACGTGGCTATCATGCACTGATCACGTGGCTGATCATGCAATGATCACGTAGCTACCATGTACTGGTCACGTGACTGATCATGCACTGATCACGTAATTGATCATGCACTGATCACGTGGCTGATCATGCACTGATCACGTGGCTGATCATACACTGATCACGTGACTGATCATGCACTGATCACGTGACTGATCATGCACTGATCACGTGGCTATCATGCACTGATCACGTGGCTGACATACACTGATCACGTGCCTGATCATGCACTGATCACGTGGCTGATCATGCACTGATCACGTGACTGATCATGCACTGATCACGTGTCTGATCATGCACTGATCACGTGGCTATCATGCACTGCTCACGTGGCTGATCATGCCATGATCACGCAGCTACCATGTACTGGTCACATGACTGATCATGCACTGATCACGTGACTGATCATGCAGTGATCACGTGGCTATCATGCACTACTCACGTGGCTGATCATGCAATGATCATGTAGCTACCATGTACAGGTCACGTGAATGATCATACACCCATCAGGTGACTGATCATGCACTGATCACGTGGCTATCATGCACTGATCACGAGACTGATCATGCACTGATCACGTCTATATCATGCACTGATCACATGACTGCCCATGCACTGATCACGTGGATGATCATACACTAATCTTGTGACAGATCATGCACTGATCACGTGGCTGATCATGCACTGATACCGTGACTGAGCATGGACTGATCACATGACTATCATGTAGTGATCACGTGACTTAATGGCGCTGATCATGTGACTGATCATGCGCTGATCATGTTTGCTATCATACACTGATCATGTGCCTCTGGAGGCAATAAACAAAGAGCTGAGTAGGCACGAATCAAACAGTCAGCAGGCAATAATCATGGAACTCAGGTGTGAGGAATCATGCTGCTCAGCTGGCAATAATCAAGCAGCTGAGCAGGCAGGAATTACGCAGCACAGCTGGCAATTGTCAAGCAGATGACAGGCAGGAATCGTGCAGCTCAGCTGGCAATTGTCAAGCAGATGAGCAGACAGTAATCACGCAGCTCAGCAGGCCCAGATCACGTGACTGAGCATGCACTGTTCACGTGGCTGATCATACACTGATCACGTGATGATCATGCACTGATCACTTGGATATCATGCACTGATCACGTGGCTGATCATACACTGTTCACGTGTCTGACCATGCACTGATCACGTGGCTGATCATACACTGCTCACGTAACTGATCATGCACTGATCACGTGGCTATCATGCACTGATCACGTGGCTGAACATGCACTGTTCACGTGGCTGATCACACACCTGTCACGTGACATATCATGCACTGATCACGTGGCACTCATGCACTGATCACGTGGCTGATCATACTCTGCTCACGTAACTCATGCACACATCACGTGGCTATCATGCACTGCTCACGTGGCTCGTCATGGAATGATCACGAGCAACCATATACTGGTCACGTGACTGATCATGCAAAGATCACGTAAATGATCATGCACTGTTCACGTGACTGATCATGTACTGATCACGTGACTGATCATGCACTGATCACGTGGCTATCATGCACTGATCACGTGGCTGATCATGCAACGATCACGAGCAACCATGTACTGGTCACGTGACTGATCATGCACTGATCACGTAATTGATCCTGCACTGATCACGTGGCTCATCATGCACTGATCACGTGGCTGATCACACATGTATCACGTGACTGATCATGCACTGATCACGTGGCTCTCATGCACTGATCACGTGGCTGTCATGCACTGATCACGTGGATATCATGCACTGATCACGTGGCTGATCACACACGTATCACATGACTGATCATGCACTGATCACGTGGCTATCATGCACTGATCACGTGGCTATCATGCACTGATCACGTGGCTGATCATGCAATGATCACGTAGCTACCATGTACTGATCACGTGACTGATCATGCACTGATCACGTAATTGATCATGCACTGATCATGTGGCTGATCATGCACTGATCACGTGGCTGATCATACACTGATCACATAACTGATCATGCACTGATCACGTGACTGATCATGCACTGATCACGTGGCTATCATGCACTGATCACTGGCTGACATGCACTGATCACGTGCTGATCATGCACTGATCACGTGGCTGATCATGCACTGATCACGTGACTGATCATGCACTGATCACGTGTCTGATCATGCACTGATCACGTGGCTATCATGCACTGCTCACGTGGCTGATCATGCCATGATCACGCAGCTACCATGTACTGGTCACATGACTGATCATGCACTGATCACGTGACTGATCATGATCACGTGGCTATCATGCACTACTCACGTGGCTGATCATGCAATGATCATGTAGCTACCATGTACAGGTCACGTGAATGATCATACACCCATCAGGTGACTGATCATGCACTGATCACGTGGCTATCATGCACTGATCACGAGACTGATCATGCACTGATCACGTCTATATCATGCACTGATCACATGACTGCCCATGCACTGATCACGTGGATGATCATACACTAATCTTGTGACAGATCATGCACTGATCACGTGGCTGATCATGCACTGATACCGTGACTGAGCATGGACTGATCACATGACTATCATGTAGTGATCACGTGACTTAATGGCGCTGATCATGTGACTGATCATGCGCTGATCATGTTTGCTATCATACACTGATCATGTGCCTCTGGAGGCAATAAACAAAGAGCTGAGTAGGCACGAATCAAACAGTCAGCAGGCAATAATCATGGAACTCAGGTGTGAGGAATCATGCTGCTCAGCTGGCAATAATCAAGCAGCTGAGCAGGCAGGAATTACGCAGCACAGCTGGCAATTGTCAAGCAGATGACAGGCAGGAATCGTGCAGCTCAGCTGGCAATTGTCAAGCAGATGAGCAGACAGTAATCACGCAGCTCAGCAGGCCCAGATCACGTGACTGAGCATGCACTGTTCACGTGGCTGATCATACACTGATCACGTGATGATCATGCACTGATCACTTGGATATCATGCACTGATCACGTGGCTGATCATACACTGTTCACGTGTCTGACCATGCACTGATCACGTGGCTGATCATACACTGCTCACGTAACTGATCATGCACTGATCACGTGGCTATCATGCACTGATCACGTGGCTGAACATGCACTGTTCACGTGGCTGATCACACACCTGTCACGTGACATATCATGCACTGATCACGTGGCACTCATGCACTGATCACGTGGCTGATCATACTCTGCTCACGTAACTCATGCACACATCACGTGGCTATCATGCACTGCTCACGTGGCTCGTCATGGAATGATCACGTAGCAACCATATACTGGCACGTGACTGATCATGCAAAGATCACGTAAATGATCATGCACTGTTCACGTGACTGATCATGTACTGATCACGTGACTGATCATGCACTGATCACGTGGCTATCATGCTCTGCTCACGTGGCTGATCATGCAACGATCACGTAGCAACCATGTACTGGTCACGTGACTGATCATGCACTGATCACGTAATTGATCCTGCACTGATCACGTGGCTCATCATGCACTGATCACGTGGCTGATCACACATGTATCACGTGACTGATCATGCACTGATCACGTGGCTCTCATGCACTGATCACGTGGCTGTCATGCACTGATCACGTGGATATCATGCACTGATCACGTGGCTGATCACACACGTATCACATGACTGATCATGCACTGATCACGTGGCTATCATGCACTGATCACGTGGCTATCATGCACTGATCACGTGGCTGATCAGGCAATGATCACGTAGCTACCATGTACTGGTCACGTGACTGATCATGCACTGATCACGTAATTGATCATGCACTGATCATGTGGCTGATCATGCACTGATCACGTGGCTGATCATACACTGATCACATAACTGATCATGCACTGATCACGTGACTGATCATGCACTGATCACGTGGCTATCATGCACTGATCACGTGGCTGACATACACTGATCACGTGCCTGATCATGCACTGATCACGTGGCTGATCATGCACTGATCACGTGACTGATCATGCACTGATCACGTGTCTGATCATGCACTGATCACGTGGCTATCATGCACTGCTCACGTGGCTGATCATGCCATGATCACGCAGCTACCATGTACTGGTCACATGACTGATCATGCACTGATCACGTGACTGATCATGCAGTGATCACGTGGCTATCATGAACTACTCACGTGGCTGATCATGCAATGATCATGTAGCTACCATGTACAGGTCACGTGAATGATCATACACCCATCAGGTGACTGATCATGCACTGATCACGTGGCTATCATGCACTGATCACGACTGATCATGCACTGTTCACGTCTATATCATGCACTGATCACATGACTGCCCATGCACTGATCACGTGGATGATCATACACTAATCTTGTGACAGATCATGCACTGATCACGTGGCTGATCATGCACTGATACCGTGACTGAGCATGGACTGATCACATGACTATCATGTAGTGATCACGTGACTTAATGGCGCTGATCATGTGACTGATCATGCGCTGATCATGTTTGCTATCATACACTGATCATGTGCCTCTGGAGGCAATAAACAAAGAGCTGAGTAGGCACGAATCAAACAGTCAGCAGGCAATAATCATGGAACTCAGGTGTGAGGAATCATGCTGCTCAGCTGGCAATAATCAAGCAGCTGAGCAGGCAGGAATTACGCAGCACAGCTGGCAATTGTCAAGCAGATGACAGGCAGGAATCGTGCAGCTCAGCTGGCAATTGTCAAGCAGATGAGCAGACAGTAATCACGCAGCTCAGCAGGCCCAGATCACGTGACTGAGCATGCACTGTTCACGTGGCTGATCATACACTGATCACGTGATGATCATGCACTGATCACTTGGATATCATGCACTGATCACGTGGCTGATCATACACTGTTCACGTGTCTGACCATGCACTGATCACGTGGCTGATCATACACTGCTCACGTAACTGATCATGCACTGATCACGTGGCTATCATGCACTGATCACGTGGCTGAACATGCACTGTTCACGTGGCTGATCACACACCTGTCACGTGACATATCATGCACTGATCACGTGGCACTCATGCACTGATCACGTGGCTGATCATACTCTGCTCACGTAACTCATGCACACATCACGTGGCTATCATGCACTGCTCACGTGGCTCGTCATGGAATGATCACGTAGCAACCATATACTGGTCACGTGACTGATCATGCAAAGATCACGTAAATGATCATGCACTGTTCACGTGACTGATCATGTACTGATCACGTGACTGATCATGCACTGATCACGTGGCTATCATGCTCTGCTCACGTGGCTGATCATGCAACGATCACGTAGCAACCATGTACTGGTCACGTGACTGATCATGCACTGATCACGTAATTGATCCTGCACTGATCACGTGGCTCATCATGCACTGATCACGTGGCTGATCACACATGATCACGTGACTGATCATGCACTGATCACGTGGCTCTCATGCACTGATCACGTGGCTGTCATGCACTGATCACGTGGATATCATGCACTGATCACGTGGCTGATCACACACGTATCACATGACTGATCATGCACTGATCACGTGGCTATCATGCACTGATCACGTGGCTATCATGCACTGATCACGTGGCTGATCAGGCAATGATCACGTAGCTACCATGTACTGTCACGTGACTGATCATGCACTGATCACGTAATTGATCATGCACTGATCACGTGGCTGATCATGCACTGATCACGTGGCTGATCATGCACTGATCACGTAACTGATCATGCACTGATCACGTGACTGATCATGCACTGATCACGTGGCTATCATGCACTGATCATGGCTGACATACACTGATCACGTGCCTGGTCATGCACTGATCACGTGGCTGATCATGCACTGATCACGTGACTGATCATGCACTGATCTCGTGTCTGATCATGCACTGATCACGTGGCTATCATGCACTGCTCACGTGGCTGATCATGCCATGATCACGCAGCTACCATGTACTGGTCACATGACTGATCATGCACTGATCACGTGACTGATCATGCAGTGATCACGTGGCTATCATGAACTACTCACGTGGCTGATCATGCAATGATCATGTAGCTACCATGTACAGGTCACGTGAATGATCATACACCCATCAGGTGACTGATCATGCACTGATCACGTGGCTATCATGCACTGATCACGAGACTGATCATGCACTGATCACGTCTATATCATGCACTGATCACATGACTGCCCATGCACTGATCACGTGGATGATCATACACTAATCTTGTGACAGATCATGCACTGATCACGTGGCTGATCATGCACTGATACCGTGACTGAGCATGGACTGATCACATGACTATCATGTAGTGATCACGTGACTTAATGGCGCTGATCATGTGACTGATCATGCGCTGATCATGTTTGCTATCATACACTGATCATGTGCCTCTGGAGGCAATAAACAAAGAGCTGAGTAGGCACGAATCAAACAGTCAGCAGGCAATAATCATGGAACTCAGGTGTGAGGAATCATGCTGCTCAGCTGGCAATAATCAAGCAGCTGAGCAGGCAGGAATTACGCAGCACAGCTGGCAATTGTCAAGCAGATGACAGGCAGGAATCGTGCAGCTCAGCTGGCAATTGTCAAGCAGATGAGCAGACAGTAATCACGCAGCTCAGCAGGCCCAGATCACGTGACTGAGCATGCACTGTTCACGTGGCTGATCATACACTGATCACGTGATGATCATGCACTGATCACTTGGATATCATGCACTGATCACGTGGCTGATCATACACTGTTCACGTGTCTGACCATGCACTGATCACGTGGCTGATCATACACTGCTCACGTAACTGATCATGCACTGATCACGTGGCTATCATGCACTGATCACGTGGCTGAACATGCACTGTTCACGTGGCTGATCACACACCTGTCACGTGACATATCATGCACTGATCACGTGGCACTCATGCACTGATCACGTGGCTGATCATACTCTGCTCACGTAACTCATGCACACATCACGTGGCTATCATGCACTGCTCACGTGGCTCGTCATGGAATGATCACGTAGCAACCATATACTGGTCACGTGACTGATCATGCAAAGATCACGTAAATGATCATGCACTGTTCACGTGACTGATCATGTACTGATCACGTGACTGATCATGCACTGATCACGTGGCTATCATGCTCTGCTCACGTGGCTGATCATGCAACGATCACGTAGCAACCATGTACTGGTCACGTGACTGATCATGCACTGATCACGTAATTGATCCTGCACTGATCACGTGGCTCATCATGCACTGATCACGTGGCTGATCACACATGTATCACGTGACTGATCATGCACTGATCACGTGGCTCTCATGCACTGATCACGTGGCTGTCATGCACTGATCACGTGGATATCATGCACTGATCACGTGGCTGATCACACACGTATCACATGACTGATCATGCACTGATCACGTGGCTATCATGCACTGATCACGTGGCTATCATGCACTGATCACGTGGCTGATCATGCAATGATCACGTAGCTACCATGTACTGGTCACGTGACTGATCATGCACTGATCACGTAATTGATCATGCACTGATCATGTGGCTGATCATGCACTGATCACGTGGCTGATCATACACTGATCACATAACTGATCATGCACTGATCACGTGACTGATCATGCACTGATCACGTGGCTATCATGCACTGATCACTTGGCTGACATACACTGATCACGTGCCTGATCATGCACTGATCACGTGGCTGATCATGCACTGATCACGTGACTGATCATGCACTGATCACGTCTGATCATGCACTGATCACGTGGCTATCATGCACTGCTCACGTGGCTGATCATGCCATGATCACGCAGCTACCATGTACTGGTCACATGACTGATCATGCACTGATCACGTGACTGATCATGCAGTGATCACGTGGCTATCATGCACTACTCACGTGGCTGATCATGCAATGATCATGTAGCTACCATGTACAGGTCACGTGAATGATCATACACCCATCAGGTGACTGATCATGCACTGATCACGTGGCTATCATGCACTGATCACGAGACTGATCATGCACTGATCACGTCTATATCATGCACTGATCACATGACTGCCCATGCACTGATCACGTGGATGATCATACACTAATCTTGTGACAGATCATGCACTGATCACGTGGCTGATCATGCACTGATACCGTGACTGAGCATGGACTGATCACATGACTATCATGTAGTGATCACGTGACTTAATGGCTGCTGATCATGCGCTGATCATGTTTGCTATCATACACTGATCATGTGCCTCTGGAGGCAATAAACAAAGAGCTGAGTAGGCACGAATCAAACAGTCAGCAGGCAATAATCATGGAACTCAGGTGTGAGGAATCATGCTGCTCAGCTGGCAATAATCAAGCAGCTGAGCAGGCAGGAATTACGCAGCACAGCTGGCAATTGTCAAGCAGATGACAGGCAGGAATCGTGCAGCTCAGCTGGCAATTGTCAAGCAGATGAGCAGACAGTAATCACGCAGCTCAGCAGGCCCAGATCACGTGACTGAGCATGCACTGTTCACGTGGCTGATCATACACTGATCACGTGATGATCATGCACTGATCACTTGGATATCATGCACTGATCACGTGGCTGATCATACACTGTTCACGTGTCTGACCATGCACTGATCACGTGGCTGATCATACACTGCTCACGTAACTGATCATGCACTGATCACGTGGCTATCATGCACTGATCACGTGGCTGAACATGCACTGTTCACGTGGCTGATCACACACCTGTCACGTGACATATCATGCACTGATCACGTGGCACTCATGCACTGATCACGTGGCTGATCATACTCTGCTCACGTAACTCATGCACACATCACGTGGCTATCATGCACTGCTCACGTGGCTCGTCATGGAATGATCACGTAGCTACCATATACTGGTCACGTGACTGATCATGCAAAGATCACGTAAATGATCATGCACTGTTCACGTGACTGATCATGTACTGATCACGTGACTGATCATGCACTGATCACGTGGCTATCATGCTCTGCTCACGTGGCTGATCATGCAACGATCACGTAGCAACCATGTACTGGTCACGTGACTGATCATGCACTGATCACGTAATTGATCATGCACTGATCACGTGGCTCATCATGCACTGATCACGTGGCTGATCACACATGTATCACGTGACTGATCATGCACTGATCACGTGGCTATCATGCACTGATCACGTGGCTGTCATGCACTGATCACGTGGATATCATGCACTGATCACGTGGCTGATCACACACGATCACATGACTGATCATGCACTGATCACGTGGCTATCATGCACTGATCACGTGGCTATCATGCACTGATCACGTGGCTGATCATGCACTGATCACGTGACTGATCATGCACTGATCACGTGACTGATCATGCACTGATCACGTGGCTGATCATGCACTGATCACGTGGCTGATCATGCACTGATCACGTGACTGATCATGCACTGATCACGTGACTGATCATGCACTGATCACGTGACTGATCATGCACTGATCACGTGGCTCATGCACTGATCACGTGGCTGATCATGCACTGATCACGTGACTGATCATGCACTGATCACGTGGCTGATCATGCACTGATCACGTGGCTGATCATGCACTGATCACGTGACTGATCATGCACTGATCACGTGACTGATCATGCACTGATCACGTGGCTGATCATGCACTGATCACGTGGCTATCATGCACTGATCACGTGGCTGATCATGCACTGATCACGTGGCTATCATGCACTGATCACGTGACTGATCATGCACTGATCACGTGACTGATCATGCACTGACGTGGCTATCATGCACTGATCACGTGACTGATCATGCACTGATCACGCTACCATGACTGATCACGTGACTGATCATGATCACGTGACTGATCATGCACTGATCACGTGGCTATCATGCACTGATCACGTGGCTGATCATGCATGATCACGTAGCTACCATGTACTGGTCACGTGACTGATCATGCACCCATCAGGTGACTGATCATGCACTGATCACGTGGCTATCATGCACTGATCACGTGACTGATCATGCACTGATCACGTCTATATCATGCACTGATCACATGACTGCCCATGCACTGATCACGTGGATGATCATACACTAATCATGTGACAGATCATGCACTGATCACGTGGCTGATCATGCACTGATACCGTGACTGAGCATGGACTGATCACATGACTATCATGTAGTGATCACGTGACTTAATGGCGCTGATCATGTGACTGATCATGCGCTGATCATGTTTGCTATCATACACTGATCATGTGCCTCTGGAGGCAATAAACAAAGAGCTGAGTAGGCACGAATCAAACAGTCAGCAGGCAATAATCATGGAACTCAGGTGTGAGGAATCATGCTGCTCAGCTGGCAATAATCAAGCAGCTGAGCAGGCAGGAATTACGCAGCACAGCTGGCAATTGTCAAGCAGATGACAGGCAGGAATCGTGCAGCTCAGCTGGCAATTGTCAAGCAGATGAGCAGACAGTAATCACGCAGCTCAGCAGGCCCTGATCACGTGACTGAGCATGCACTGTTCACGTGGCTGATCATACACTGATCACGTGATGATCATGCACTGATCACTTGGATATCATGCACTGATCACGTGGCTGATCATACACTGTTCACGTGTCTGACCATGCACTGATCACGTGGCTGATCATACACTGCTCACGTAACTGATCATGCACTGATCACGTGGCTATCATGCACTGATCACGTGGCTGAACATGCACTGTTCACGTGGCTGATCACACACCTGTCACGTGACATATCATGCACTGATCACGTGGCACTCATGCACTGATCACGTGGCTGATCATACTCTGCTCACGTAACTCATGCACACATCACGTGGCTATCATGCACTGCTCACGTGGCTCGTCATGGAATGATCACGTAGCAACCATATACTGGTCACGTGACTGATCATGCAAAGATCACGAATGATCATGCACTGTTCACGTGACTGATCATGCACTGATCACGTGACTGATCATGCACTGATCACGTGGCTATCATGCACTGATCACGTGGCTGATCATGCACGATCACGAGCAACCATGTACTGGTCACGTGACTGATCATGCACTGATCACGTAATTGATCATGCACTGATCACGTGGCTCATCATGCACTGATCACGTGGCTGATCACACATGTATCACGTGACTGATCATGCACTGATCACGTGGCTGTCATGCACTGATCACGTGGCTATCATGCACTGATCACGTGGCTGATCACACACGATCACATGACTGATCATGCACTGATCACGTGGCTATCATGCACTGATCACGTGGCTATCATGCACTGATCACGTGGCTGATCATGCAATGATCACGTAGCTACCATGTACTGGTCACGTGACTGATCATGCACTGATCACGTAATTGATCATGCACTGATCACGTGGCTGATCATGCACTGATCACGTGGCTGATCATGCACTGATCACGTGACTGATCATGCACTGATCACGTGACTGATCATGCACTGATCACGTGGCTATCATGCACTGATCACGTGGCTGATCATGCACTGATCACGTGACTGATCATGCACTGATCACGTGGCTGATCATGCACTGATCACGTGACTGATCATGCACTGATCGTGGCTGATCATGCACTGATCACGTGACTGATCATGCACTGATCACGTGACTGATCATGCACTGATCACGTGGCTATCATGCACTGCTCACGTGGCTGATCATGCCATGATCACGCAGCTACCATGTACTGGTCACATGACTGATCATGCACTGATCACGTGACTGATCATGCAGTGATCACGTGGCTATCATGCACTACTCACGTGGCTGATCATGCAATGATCATGTAGCTACCATGTACAGGTCACGTGAATGATCATACACCCATCAGGTGACTGATCATGCACTGATCACGTGGCTATCATGCACTGATCACGAGACTGATCATGCACTGATCACGTCTATATCATGCACTGATCACATGACTGCCCATGCACTGATCACGTGGATGATCATACACTAATCATGTGACAGATCATGCACTGATCACGTGGCTGATCATGCACTGATACCGTGACTGAGCATGGACTGATCACATGACTATCATGTAGTGATCACGTGACTTAATGGCGCTGATCATGTGACTGATCATGCGCTGATCATGTTTGCTATCATACACTGATCATGTGCCTCTGGAGGCAATAAACAAAGAGCTGAGTAGGCACGAATCAAACAGTCAGCAGGCAATAATCATGGAACTCAGGTGTGAGGAATCATGCTGCTCAGCTGGCAATAATCAAGCAGCTGAGCAGGCAGGAATTACGCAGCACAGCTGGCAATTGTCAAGCAGATGACAGGCAGGAATCGTGCAGCTCAGCTGGCAATTGTCAAGCAGATGAGCAGACAGTAATCACGCAGCTCAGCAGGCCCAGATCACGTGACTGAGCATGCACTGTTCACGTGGCTGATCATACACTGATCACGTGATGATCATGCACTGATCACTTGGATATCATGCACTGATCACGTGGCTGATCATACACTGTTCACGTGTCTGACCATGCACTGATCACGTGGCTGATCATACACTGCTCACGTAACTGATCATGCACTGATCACGTGGCTATCATGCACTGATCACGTGGCTGAACATGCACTGTTCACGTGGCTGATCACACACCTGTCACGTGACATATCATGCACTGATCACGTGGCACTCATGCACTGATCACGTGGCTGATCATACTCTGCTCACGTAACTCATGCACACATCACGTGGCTATCATGCACTGCTCACGTGGCTCGTCATGGAATGATCACGTAGCAACCATATACTGGTCACGTGACTGATCATGCAAAGATCACGTAAATGATCATGCACTGTTCACGTGACTGATCATGTACTGATCACGTGACTGATCATGCACTGATCACGTGGCTATCATGCTCTGCTCACGTGGCTGATCATGCAACGATCACGTAGCAACCATGTACTGGTCACGTGACTGATCATGCACTGATCACGTAATTGATCCTGCACTGATCACGTGGCTCATCATGCACTGATCACGTGGCTGATCACACATGTATCACGTGACTGATCATGCACTGATCACGTGGCTCTCATGCACTGATCACGTGGCTGTCATGCACTGATCACGTGGATATCATGCACTGATCACGTGGCTGATCACACACGATCACATGACTGATCATGCACTGATCACGTGGCTATCATGCACTGATCACGTGGCTATCATGCACTGATCACGTGGCTGATCATGCAATGATCACGTAGCTACCATGTACTGGTCACGTGACTGATCATGCACTGATCACGTAATTGATCATGCACTGATCACGTGGCTGATCATGCACTGATCACGTGGCTGATCATACACTGATCACATAACTGATCATGCACTGATCACGTGACTGATCATGCACTGATCACGTGGCTATCATGCACTGATCACTTGGCTGACATGCACTGATCACGTGCCTGATCATGCACTGATCACGTGGCTGATCATGCACTGATCACGTGACTGATCATGCACTGATCTCGTGTCTGATCATGCACTGATCACGTGGCTATCATGCACTGCTCACGTGGCTGATCATGCCATGATCACGCAGCTACCATGTACTGGTCACATGACTGATCATGCACTGATCACGTGACTGATCATGCAGTGATCACGTGGCTATCATGAACTACTCACGTGGCTGATCATGCAATGATCATGTAGCTACCATGTACAGGTCACGTGAATGATCATACACCCATCAGGTGACTGATCATGCACTGATCACGTGGCTATCATGCACTGATCACGAGACTGATCATGCACTGTTCACGTCTATATCATGCACTGATCACATGACTGCCATGCACTGATCACGTGGATGATCATACACTAATCTTGTGACAGATCATGCACTGATCACGTGGCTGATCATGCACTGATACCGTGACTGAGCATGGACTGATCACATGACTATCATGTAGTGATCACGTGACTTAATGGCGCTGATCATGTGACTGATCATGCGCTGATCATGTTTGCTATCATACACTGATCATGTGCCTCTGGAGGCAATAAACAAAGAGCTGAGTAGGCACGAATCAAACAGTCAGCAGGCAATAATCATGGAACTCAGGTGTGAGGAATCATGCTGCTCAGCTGGCAATAATCAAGCAGCTGAGCAGGCAGGAATTACGCAGCACAGCTGGCAATTGTCAAGCAGATGACAGGCAGGAATCGTGCAGCTCAGCTGGCAATTGTCAAGCAGATGAGCAGACAGTAATCACGCAGCTCAGCAGGCCCAGATCACGTGACTGAGCATGCACTGTTCACGTGGCTGATCATACACTGATCACGTGATGATCATGCACTGATCACTTGGATATCATGCACTGATCACGTGGCTGATCATACACTGTTCACGTGTCTGACCATGCACTGATCACGTGGCTGATCATACACTGCTCACGTAACTGATCATGCACTGATCACGTGGCTATCATGCACTGATCACGTGGCTGAACATGCACTGTTCACGTGGCTGATCACACACCTGTCACGTGACATATCATGCACTGATCACGTGGCACTCATGCACTGATCACGTGGCTGATCATACTCTGCTCACGTAACTCATGCACACATCACGTGGCTATCATGCACTGCTCACGTGGCTCGTCATGGAATGATCACGTAGCAACCATATACTGGTCACGTGACTGATCATGCAAAGATCACGTAAATGATCATGCACTGTTCACGTGACTGATCATGTACTGATCACGTGACTGATCATGCACTGATCACGTGGCTATCATGCTCTGCTCACGTGGCTGATCATGCACGATCACGTAGCAACCATGTACTGGTCACGTGACTGATCATGCACTGATCACGTAATTGATCATGCACTGATCACGTGGCTCATCATGCACTGATCACGTGGCTGATCACACATGTATCACGTGACTGATCATGCACTGATCACGTGGCTCATGCACTGATCACGTGGCTGTCATGCACTGATCACGTGGATATCATGCACTGATCACGTGGCTGATCACACACTGATCACATGACTGATCATGCACTGATCACGTGGCTATCATGCACTGATCACGTGGCTATCATGCACTGATCACGTGGCTGATCATGCAATGATCACGTAGCTACCATGTACTGGTCACGTGACTGATCATGCACTGATCACGTAATTGATCATGCACTGATCACGTGGCTGATCATGCACTGATCACGTGGCTGATCATACACTGATCACATAACTGATCATGCACTGATCACGTGACTGATCATGCACTGATCACGTGGCTATCATGCACTGATCACGTGGCTGACATACACTGATCACGTGCCTGATCATGCACTGATCACGTGGCTGATCATGCACTGATCACGTGACTGATCATGCACTGATCACGTGTCTGATCATGCACTGATCACGTGGCTATCATGCACTGCTCACGTGGCTGATCATGCCATGATCACGCAGCTACCATGTACTGGTCACATGACTGATCATGCACTGATCACGTGACTGATCATGCAGTGATCACGTGGCTATCATGCACTACTCACGTGGCTGATCATGCAATGATCATGTAGCTACCATGTACAGGTCACGTGAATGATCATACACCCATCAGGTGACTGATCATGCACTGATCACGTGGCTATCATGCACTGATCACGAGACTGATCATGCACTGATCACGTCTATATCATGCACTGATCACATGACTGCCCATGCACTGATCACGTGGATGATCATACACTAATCTTGTGACAGATCATGCACTGATCACGTGGCTGATCATGCACTGATACCGTGACTGAGCATGGACTGATCACATGACTATCATGTAGTGATCACGTGACTTAATGGCGCTGATCATGTGACTGATCATGCGCTGATCATGTTTGCTATCATACACTGATCATGTGCCTCTGGAGGCAATAAACAAAGAGCTGAGTAGGCACGAATCAAACAGTCAGCAGGCAATAATCATGGAACTCAGGTGTGAGGAATCATGCTGCTCAGCTGGCAATAATCAAGCAGCTGAGCAGGCAGGAATTACGCAGCACAGCTGGCAATTGTCAAGCAGATGACAGGCAGGAATCGTGCAGCTCAGCTGGCAATTGTCAAGCAGATGAGCAGACAGTAATCACGCAGCTCAGCAGGCCCTGATCACGTGACTGAGCATGCACTGTTCACGTGGCTGATCATACACTGATCACGTGATGATCATGCACTGATCACTTGGATATCATGCACTGATCACGTGGCTGATCATACACTGTTCACGTGTCTGACCATGCACTGATCACGTGGCTGATCATACACTGCTCACGTAACTGATCATGCACTGATCACGTGGCTATCATGCACTGATCACGTGGCTGAACATGCACTGTTCACGTGGCTGATCACACACCTGTCACGTGACATATCATGCACTGATCACGTGGCACTCATGCACTGATCACGTGGCTGATCATACTCTGCTCACGTAACTCATGCACACATCACGTGGCTATCATGCACTGCTCACGTGGCTCGTCATGGAATGATCACGTAGCAACCATATACTGGTCACGTGACTGATCATGCAAAGATCACGTAAATGATCATGCACTGTTCACGTGACTGATCATGTACTGATCACGTGACTGATCATGCACTGATCACGTGGCTATCATGCACTGCTCACGTGGCTGATCATGCAACGATCACGTAGCAACCATGTACTGGTCACGTGACTGATCATGCACTGATCACGTAATTGATCCTGCACTGATCACGTGGCTCATCATGCACTGATCACGTGGCTGATCACACATGTATCACGTGACTGATCATGCACTGATCACGTGGCTCTCATGCACTGATCACGTGGCTGTCATGCACTGATCACGTGGATATCATGCACTGATCACGTGGCTGATCACACACGATCACATGACTGATCATGCACTGATCACGTGGCTATCATGCACTGATCACGTGGCTATCATGCACTGATCACGTGGCTGATCATGCAATGATCACGTAGCTACCATGTACTGTCACGTGACTGATCATGCACTGATCACGACTGATCATGCACTGATCATGTGGCTGATCATGCACTGATCACGTGGCTGATCATGCACTGATCACGTAACTGATCATGCACTGATCACGTGACTGATCATGCACTGATCACGTGGCTATCATGCACTGATCACGTGGCTGATCATACACTGATCACGTGACTGATCATGCACTGATCACGTGGCTGATCATGCACTGATCACGTGACTGATCATGCACTGATCACGTGTCTGATCATGCACTGATCACGTGGCTATCATGCACTGCTCACGTGGCTGATCATGCCATGATCACGCAGCTACCATGTACTGGTCACATGACTGATCATGCACTGATCACGTGACTGATCATGCAGTGATCACGTGGCTATCATGCACTACTCACGTGGCTGATCATGCAATGATCATGTAGCTACCATGTACAGGTCACGTGAATGATCATACACCCATCAGGTGACTGATCATGCACTGATCACGTGGCTATCATGCACTGATCACGAGACTGATCATGCACTGATCACGTCTATATCATGCACTGATCACATGACTGCCCATGCACTGATCACGTGGATGATCATACACTAATCATGTGACAGATCATGCACTGATCACGTGGCTGATCATGCACTGATACCGTGACTGAGCATGGACTGATCACATGACTATCATGTAGTGATCACGTGACTTAATGGCGCTGATCATGTGACTGATCATGCGCTGATCATGTTTGCTATCATACACTGATCATGTGCCTCTGGAGGCAATAAACAAAGAGCTGAGTAGGCACGAATCAAACAGTCAGCAGGCAATAATCATGGAACTCAGGTGTGAGGAATCATGCTGCTCAGCTGGCAATAATCAAGCAGCTGAGCAGGCAGGAATTACGCAGCACAGCTGGCAATTGTCAAGCAGATGACAGGCAGGAATCGTGCAGCTCAGCTGGCAATTGTCAAGCAGATGAGCAGACAGTAATCACGCAGCTCAGCAGGCCCAGATCACGTGACTGAGCATGCACTGTTCACGTGGCTGATCATACACTGATCACGTGATGATCATGCACTGATCACTTGGATATCATGCACTGATCACGTGGCTGATCATACACTGTTCACGTGTCTGACCATGCACTGATCACGTGGCTGATCATACACTGCTCACGTAACTGATCATGCACTGATCACGTGGCTATCATGCACTGATCACGTGGCTGAACATGCACTGTTCACGTGGCTGATCACACACCTGTCACGTGACATATCATGCACTGATCACGTGGCACTCATGCACTGATCACGTGGCTGATCATACTCTGCTCACGTAACTCATGCACACATCACGTGGCTATCATGCACTGCTCACGTGGCTCGTCATGGAATGATCACGTAGCTACCATATACTGGTCACGTGACTGATCATGCACTGATCACGTAAATGATCATGCACTGTTCACGTGACTGATCATGTACTGATCACGTGACTGATCATGCACTGATCACGTGGCTATCATGCACTGCTCACGTGGCTGATCATGCAACGATCACGTAGCAACCATGTACTGGTCACGTGACTGATCATGCACTGATCACGTAATTGATCATGCACTGATCACGTGGCTCATCATGCACTGATCACGTGGCTGATCACACATGATCACGTGACTGATCATGCACTGATCACGTGGCTATCATGCACTGATCACGTGGCTGATCATGCATGATCACGCAGCTATCATGTACTGGTCACATGACTGATCATGCACTGATCACGTGACTGATCATGCACTGATCACGTGGCTATCATGCACTACTCACGTGGCTGATCATGCAATGATCATGTAGCTACCATGTACAGGTCACGTGAATGATCATACACCCATCAGGTGACTGATCATGCACTGATCACGTGGCTATCATGCACTGATCACGTGACTGATCATGCACTGATCACGTCTATATCATGCACTGATCACATGACTGCCCATGCACTGATCACGTGGATGATCATACACTAATCATGTGACAGATCATGCACTGATCACGTGGCTGATCATGCACTGATACCGTGACTGAGCATGGACTGATCACATGACTATCATGTAGTGATCACGTGACTTAATGGCGCTGATCATGTGACTGATCATGCGCTGATCATGTTTGCTATCATACACTGATCATGTGCCTCTGGAGGCAATAAACAAAGAGCTGAGTAGGCACGAATCAAACAGTCAGCAGGCAATAATCATGGAACTCAGCTGTGAGGAATCATGCTGCTCAGCTGGCAATAATCAAGCAGCTGAGCAGGCAGGAATTACGCAGCACAGCTGGCAATTGTCAAGCAGATGACAGGCAGGAATCGTGCAGCTCAGCTGGCAATTGTCAAGCAGATGAGCAGACAGTAATCACGCAGCTCAGCAGGCCCAGATCACGTGACTGAGCATGCACTGTTCACGTGGCTGATCATACACTGATCACGTGATGATCATGCACTGATCACTTGGATATCATGCACTGATCACGTGGCTGATCATACACTGTTCACGTGTCTGACCATGCACTGATCACGTGGCTGATCATACACTGCTCACGTAACTGATCATGCACTGATCACGTGGCTATCATGCACTGATCACGTGGCTGAACATGCACTGTTCACGTGGCTGATCACACACCTGTCACGTGACATATCATGCACTGATCACGTGGCACTCATGCACTGATCACGTGGCTGATCATACTCTGCTCACGTAATCATGCACACATCACGTGGCTATCATGCACTGCTCACGTGGCTCGTCATGGAATGATCACGTAGCTACCATATACTGGTCACGTGACTGATCATGCACTGATCACGTAAATGATCATGCACTGTTCACGTGACTGATCATGTACTGATCACGTGACTGATCATGCACTGATCACGTGGCTATCATGCTCTGCTCACGTGGCTGATCATGCAACGATCACGTAGCAACCATGTACTGGTCACGTGACTGATCATGCACTGATCACGTAATTGATCCTGCACTGATCACGTGGCTCATCATGCACTGATCACGTGGCTGATCACACATGTATCACGTGACTGATCATGCACTGATCACGTGGCTATCATGCACTGATCACGTGGCTGTCATGCACTGATCACGTGGATATCATGCACTGATCACGTGGCTGATCACACACTATCATGACTGATCATGCACTGATCACGTGGCTATCATGCACTGATCACGTGGCTATCATGCACTGATCACGTGGCTGATCATGCACTGATCACATGACTGATCATGCACTGATCACGTGACTGATCATGCACTGATCACGTGGCTGATCATGCACTGATCACGTGGCTGATCATGCACTGATCACGTGACTGATCATGCACTGATCACGTGACTGATCATGCACTGATCACGTGACTGATCATGCACTGATCACGTGGCTGATCATGCACTGATCACGTGGCTGATCATGCACTGATCACGTGACTGATCATGCACTGATCACGTGGCTGATCATGCACTGATCACGTGGCTGATCATGCACTGATCACGTGACTGATCATGCACTGATCACGTGACTGATCATGCACTGATCACGTGACTGATCATGCACTGATCACGTGGCTATCATGCACTGATCACGTGGCTGATCATGCACTGATCACGCAGCTGATCATGCACTGATCACGTGACTGATCATGCACTGATCACGTGACTGATCATGCACTGATCACGTGGCTATCATGCACTGCTCACGTGGCTGATCATGCACTGATCACGTAGCTACCATGTACTGGTCACGTGACTGATCATGCACTGATCACGTGACTGATCATGCACTGATCACGTGGCTATCATGCACTGATCACGTGGCTGATCATGCAATGATCACGTAGCTACCATGTACTGGTCACGTGACTGATCATGCACCCATCAGGTGACTGATCATGCACTGATCACGTGGCTATCATGCACTGATCACGTGACTGATCATGCACTGATCACGTCTATATCATGCACTGATCACATGACTGCCCATGCACTGATCACGTGGATGATCATACACTAATCTTGTGACAGATCATGCACTGATCACGTGGCTGATCATGCACTGATACCGTGACTGAGCATGGACTGATCACATGACTATCATGTAGTGATCACGTGACTTAATGGCGCTGATCATGTGACTGATCATGCGCTGATCATGTTTGCTATCATACACTGATCATGTGCCTCTGGAGGCAATAAACAAAGAGCTGAGTAGGCACGAATCAAACAGTCAGCAGGCAATAATCATGGAACTCAGGTGTGAGGAATCATGCTGCTCAGCTGGCAATAATCAAGCAGCTGAGCAGGCAGGAATTACGCAGCACAGCTGGCAATTGTCAAGCAGATGACAGGCAGGAATCGTGCAGCTCAGCTGGCAATTGTCAAGCAGATGAGCAGACAGTAATCACGCAGCTCAGCAGGCCCTGATCACGTGACTGAGCATGCACTGTTCACGTGGCTGATCATACACTGATCACGTGATGATCATGCACTGATCACTTGGATATCATGCACTGATCACGTGGCTGATCATACACTGTTCACGTGTCTGACCATGCACTGATCACGTGGCTGATCATACACTGCTCACGTAACTGATCATGCACTGATCACGTGGCTATCATGCACTGATCACGTGGCTGAACATGCACTGTTCACGTGGCTGATCACACACCTGTCACGTGACATATCATGCACTGATCACGTGGCACTCATGCACTGATCACGTGGCTGATCATACTCTGCTCACGTAACTCATGCACACATCACGTGGCTATCATGCACTGCTCACGTGGCTCGTCATGGAATGATCACGTAGCAACCATATACTGGTCACGTGACTGATCATGCAAAGATCACGTAAATGATCATGCACTGTTCACGTGACTGATCATGTACTGATCACGTGACTGATCATGCACTGATCACGTGGCTATCATGCACTGCTCACGTGGCTGATCATGCAACGATCACGTAGCAACCATGTACTGGTCACGTGACTGATCATGCACTGATCACGTAATTGATCCTGCACTGATCACGTGGCTCATCATGCACTGATCACGTGGCTGATCACACATGTATCACGTGACTGATCATGCACTGATCACGTGGCTGTCATGCACTGATCACGTGGCTATCATGCACTGATCACGTGGCTGATCACACACGTCATGACTGATCATGCACTGATCACGTGGCTCATGCACTGATCACGTGGCTATCATGCACTGATCACGTGGCTGATCATGCACTGATCACGTAGCTACATGCACTGATCACGTGACTGATCATGCACTGATCACGACTGATCATGCACTGATCACGTGGCTGATCATGCACTGATCACGTGGCTGATCATGCACTGATCACGTGACTGATCATGCACTGATCACGTGACTGATCATGCACTGATCACGTGGCTATCATGCACTGATCACGTGGCTGATATGCACTGATCACGTGCTGATCATGCACTGATCACGTGGCTGATCATGCACTGATCACGTGACTGATCATGCACTGATCACGTGGCTGATCATGCACTGATCACGTGACTGATCATGCACTGATCACGTGACTGATCATGCACTGATCACGTGGCTATCATGCACTGCTCACGTGGCTGATCATGCCATGATCACGCAGCTACCATGTACTGGTCACATGACTGATCATGCACTGATCACGTGACTGATCATGCAGTGATCACGTGGCTATCATGCACTACTCACGTGGCTGATCATGCAATGATCATGTAGCTACCATGTACAGGTCACGTGAATGATCATACACCCATCAGGTGACTGATCATGCACTGATCACGTGGCTATCATGCACTGATCACGAGACTGATCATGCACTGATCACGTCTATATCATGCACTGATCACATGACTGCCCATGCACTGATCACGTGGATGATCATACACTAATCTTGTGACAGATCATGCACTGATCACGTGGCTGATCATGCACTGATACCGTGACTGAGCATGGACTGATCACATGACTATCATGTAGTGATCACGTGACTTAATGGCGCTGATCATGTGACTGATCATGCGCTGATCATGTTTGCTATCATACACTGATCATGTGCCTCTGGAGGCAATAAACAAAGAGCTGAGTAGGCACGAATCAAACAGTCAGCAGGCAATAATCATGGAACTCAGGTGTGAGGAATCATGCTGCTCAGCTGGCAATAATCAAGCAGCTGAGCAGGCAGGAATTACGCAGCACAGCTGGCAATTGTCAAGCAGATGACAGGCAGGAATCGTGCAGCTCAGCTGGCAATTGTCAAGCAGATGAGCAGACAGTAATCACGCAGCTCAGCAGGCCCAGATCACGTGACTGAGCATGCACTGTTCACGTGGCTGATCATACACTGATCACGTGATGATCATGCACTGATCACTTGGATATCATGCACTGATCACGTGGCTGATCATACACTGTTCACGTGTCTGACCATGCACTGATCACGTGGCTGATCATACACTGCTCACGTAACTGATCATGCACTGATCACGTGGCTATCATGCACTGATCACGTGGCTGAACATGCACTGTTCACGTGGCTGATCACACACCTGTCACGTGACATATCATGCACTGATCACGTGGCACTCATGCACTGATCACGTGGCTGATCATACTCTGCTCACGTAACTCATGCACACATCACGTGGCTATCATGCACTGCTCACGTGGCTCGTCATGGAATGATCACGTAGCAACCATATACTGGTCACGTGACTGATCATGCACTGATCACGTAAATGATCATGCACTGTTCACGTGACTGATCATGTACTGATCACGTGACTGATCATGCACTGATCACGTGGCTATCATGCTCTGCTCACGTGGCTGATCATGCAACGATCACGTAGCAACCATGTACTGGTCACGTGACTGATCATGCACTGATCACGTAATTGATCCTGCACTGATCACGTGGCTCATCATGCACTGATCACGTGGCTGATCACACATGTATCACGTGACTGATCATGCACTGATCACGTGGCTCTCATGCACTGATCACGTGGCTGTCATGCACTGATCACGTGGATATCATGCACTGATCACGTGGCTGATCACACACGTATCACATGACTGATCATGCACTGATCACGTGGCTATCATGCACTGATCACGTGGCTATCATGCACTGATCACGTGGCTGATCATGCAATGATCACGTAGCTACCATGTACTGGTCACGTGACTGATCATGCACTGATCACGTAATTGATCATGCACTGATCACGTGGCTGATCATGCACTGATCACGTGGCTGATCATGCACTGATCACATAACTGATCATGCACTGATCACGTGACTGATCATGCACTGATCACGTGGCTATCATGCACTGATCACTTGGCTGACATGCACTGATCACGTGCCTGATCATGCACTGATCACGTGGCTGATCATGCACTGATCACGTGACTGATCATGCACTGATCACGTGTCTGATCATGCACTGATCACGTGGCTATCATGCACTGCTCACGTGGCTGATCATGCCATGATCACGCAGCTACCATGTACTGGTCACATGACTGATCATGCACTGATCACGTGACTGATCATGCTGATCACGTGGCTATCATGCACTACTCACGTGGCTGATCATGCAATGATCATGTAGCTACCATGTACAGGTCACGTGAATGATCATACACCCATCAGGTGACTGATCATGCACTGATCACGTGGCTATCATGCACTGATCACGAGACTGATCATGCACTGATCACGTCTATATCATGCACTGATCACATGACTGCCCATGCACTGATCACGTGGATGATCATACACTAATCTTGTGACAGATCATGCACTGATCACGTGGCTGATCATGCACTGATACCGTGACTGAGCATGGACTGATCACATGACTATCATGTAGTGATCACGTGACTTAATGGCGCTGATCATGTGACTGATCATGCGCTGATCATGTTTGCTATCATACACTGATCATGTGCCTCTGGAGGCAATAAACAAAGAGCTGAGTAGGCACGAATCAAACAGTCAGCAGGCAATAATCATGGAACTCAGGTGTGAGGAATCATGCTGCTCAGCTGGCAATAATCAAGCAGCTGAGCAGGCAGGAATTACGCAGCACAGCTGGCAATTGTCAAGCAGATGACAGGCAGGAATCGTGCAGCTCAGCTGGCAATTGTCAAGCAGATGAGCAGACAGTAATCACGCAGCTCAGCAGGCCCAGATCACGTGACTGAGCATGCACTGTTCACGTGGCTGATCATACACTGATCACGTGATGATCATGCACTGATCACTTGGATATCATGCACTGATCACGTGGCTGATCATACACTGTTCACGTGTCTGACCATGCACTGATCACGTGGCTGATCATACACTGCTCACGTAACTGATCATGCACTGATCACGTGGCTATCATGCACTGATCACGTGGCTGAACATGCACTGTTCACGTGGCTGATCACACACCTGTCACGTGACATATCATGCACTGATCACGTGGCACTCATGCACTGATCACGTGGCTGATCATACTCTGCTCACGTAACTCATGCACACATCACGTGGCTATCATGCACTGCTCACGTGGCTCGTCATGGAATGATCACGTAGCAACCATATACTGGTCACGTGACTGATCATGCAAAGATCACGTAAATGATCATGCACTGTTCACGTGACTGATCATGTACTGATCACGTGACTGATCATGCACTGATCACGTGGCTATCATGCACTGCTCACGTGGCTGATCATGCAACGATCACGTAGCAACCATGTACTGGTCACGTGACTGATCATGCACTGATCACGTAATTGATCATGCACTGATCACGTGGCTCATCATGCACTGATCACGTGGCTGATCACACATGTATCACGTGACTGATCATGCACTGATCACGTGGCTCATGCACTGATCACGTGGCTGTCATGCACTGATCACGTGGATATCATGCACTGATCACGTGGCTGATCACACACGATCACATGACTGATCATGCACTGATCACGTGGCTATCATGCACTGATCACGTGGCTATCATGCACTGATCACGTGGCTGATCATGCAATGATCACGTAGCTACCATGTACTGGTCACGTGACTGATCATGCACTGATCACGTAATTGATCATGCACTGATCACGTGGCTGATCATGCACTGATCACGTGGCTGATCATACACTGATCACATAACTGATCATGCACTGATCACGTGACTGATCATGCACTGATCACGTGGCTATCATGCACTGATCACTTGGCTGACATACACTGATCACGTGCCTGGTCATGCACTGATCACGTGGCTGATCATGCACTGATCACGTGACTGATCATGCACTGATCACGTGTCTGATCATGCACTGATCACGTGGCTATCATGCACTGCTCACGTGGCTGATCATGCCATGATCACGCAGCTACCATGTACTGGTCACATGACTGATCATGCACTGATCACGTGACTGATCATGCAGTGATCACGTGGCTATCATGCACTACTCACGTGGCTGATCATGCAATGATCATGTAGCTACCATGTACAGGTCACGTGAATGATCATACACCCATCAGGTGACTGATCATGCACTGATCACGTGGCTATCATGCACTGATCACGAGACTGATCATGCACTGATCACGTCTATATCATGCACTGATCACATGACTGCCCATGCACTGATCACGTGGATGATCATACACTAATCATGTGACAGATCATGCACTGATCACGTGGCTGATCATGCACTGATACCGTGACTGAGCATGGACTGATCACATGACTATCATGTAGTGATCACGTGACTTAATGGCGCTGATCATGTGACTGATCATGCGCTGATCATGTTTGCTATCATACACTGATCATGTGCCTCTGGAGGCAATAAACAAAGAGCTGAGTAGGCACGAATCAAACAGTCAGCAGGCAATAATCATGGAACTCAGGTGTGAGGAATCATGCTGCTCAGCTGGCAATAATCAAGCAGCTGAGCAGGCAGGAATTACGCAGCACAGCTGGCAATTGTCAAGCAGATGACAGGCAGGAATCGTGCAGCTCAGCTGGCAATTGTCAAGCAGATGAGCAGACAGTAATCACGCAGCTCAGCAGGCCCAGATCACGTGACTGAGCATGCACTGTTCACGTGGCTGATCATACACTGATCACGTGATGATCATGCACTGATCACTTGGATATCATGCACTGATCACGTGGCTGATCATACACTGTTCACGTGTCTGACCATGCACTGATCACGTGGCTGATCATACACTGCTCACGTAACTGATCATGCACTGATCACGTGGCTATCATGCACTGATCACGTGGCTGAACATGCACTGTTCACGTGGCTGATCACACCTGTCACGTGACATATCATGCACTGATCACGTGGCACTCATGCACTGATCACGTGGCTGATCATACTCTGCTCACGTAACTCATGCACACATCACGTGGCTATCATGCACTGCTCACGTGGCTCGTCATGGAATGATCACGTAGCTACCATATACTGGTCACGTGACTGATCATGCACTGATCACGTAAATGATCATGCACTGTTCACGTGACTGATCATGTACTGATCACGTGACTGATCATGCACTGATCACGTGGCTATCATGCACTGCTCACGTGGCTGATCATGCAACGATCACGTAGCAACCATGTACTGGTCACGTGACTGATCATGCACTGATCACGTAATTGATCATGCACTGATCACGTGGCTCATCATGCACTGATCACGTGGCTGATCACACATGTATCACGTGACTGATCATGCACTGATCACGTGGCTATCATGCACTGATCACGTGGCTGATCATGCATGATCACGCAGCTATCATGTACTGGTCACATGACTGATCATGCACTGATCACGTGACTGATCATGCACTGATCACGTGGCTATCATGCACTACTCACGTGGCTGATCATGCAATGATCATGTAGCTACCATGTACAGGTCACGTGAATGATCATACACCCATCAGGTGACTGATCATGCACTGATCACGTGGCTATCATGCACTGATCACGAGACTGATCATGCACTGATCACGTCTATATCATGCACTGATCACATGACTGCCATGCACTGATCACGTGGATGATCATACACTAATCATGTGACAGATCATGCACTGATCACGTGGCTGATCATGCACTGATACCGTGACTGAGCATGGACTGATCACATGACTATCATGTAGTGATCACGTGACTTAATGGCGCTGATCATGTGACTGATCATGCGCTGATCATGTTTGCTATCATACACTGATCATGTGCCTCTGGAGGCAATAAACAAAGAGCTGAGTAGGCACGAATCAAACAGTCAGCAGGCAATAATCATGGAACTCAGCTGTGAGGAATCATGCTGCTCAGCTGGCAATAATCAAGCAGCTGAGCAGGCAGGAATTACGCAGCACAGCTGGCAATTGTCAAGCAGATGACAGGCAGGAATCGTGCAGCTCAGCTGGCAATTGTCAAGCAGATGAGCAGACAGTAATCACGCAGCTCAGCAGGCCCAGATCACGTGACTGAGCATGCACTGTTCACGTGGCTGATCATACACTGATCACGTGATGATCATGCACTGATCACTTGGATATCATGCACTGATCACGTGGCTGATCATACACTGTTCACGTGTCTGACCATGCACTGATCACGTGGCTGATCATACACTGCTCACGTAACTGATCATGCACTGATCACGTGGCTATCATGCACTGATCACGTGGCTGAACATGCACTGTTCACGTGGCTGATCACACACCTGTCACGTGACATATCATGCACTGATCACGTGGCACTCATGCACTGATCACGTGGCTGATCATACTCTGCTCACGTAACTCATGCACACATCACGTGGCTATCATGCACTGCTCACGTGGCTCGTCATGGAATGATCACGTAGCTACCATATACTGGTCACGTGACTGATCATGCACAGATCACGAATGATCATGCACTGTTCACGTGACTGATCATGTACTGATCACGTGACTGATCATGCACTGATCACGTGGCTATCATGCACTGCTCACGTGGCTGATCATGCACGATCACGTAGCAACCATGTACTGGTCACGTGACTGATCATGCACTGATCACGTAATTGATCATGCACTGATCACGTGGCTCATCATGCACTGATCACGTGGCTGATCACACATGTATCACGTGACTGATCATGCACTGATCACGTGGCTATCATGCACTGATCACGTGGCTGTCATGCACTGATCACGTGGATATCATGCACTGATCACGTGGCTGATCACACACGATCACATGACTGATCATGCACTGATCACGTGGCTATCATGCACTGATCACGTGGCTATCATGCACTGATCACGTGGCTGATCATGCACTGATCACGAGCTATCATGCACTGATCACGTGACTGATCATGCACTGATCTGATCATGCACTGATCACGTGGCTGATCATGCACTGATCACGGCTGATCATGCACTGATCACGTGACTGATCATGCACTGATCACGTGACTGATCATGCACTGATCACGTGGCTATCATGCACTGATCACGTGGCTGATCATGCACTGATCACGTGACTGATCATGCACTGATCACGTGACTGATCATGCACTGATCACGTGGCTGATCATGCACTGATCACGTGGCTGATCATGCACTGATCACGTGACTGATCATGCACTGATCACGTGGCTGATCATGCACTGATCACGTGGCTGATCATGCACTGATCACGTGACTGATCATGCACTGATCACGTGACTGATCATGCACTGATCACGTGGCTGATCATGCACTGATCACGTGGCTGATCATGCACTGATCACGTGACTGATCATGCACTGATCACGTGACTGATCATGCACTGATCACGTGGCTGATCATGCACTGATCACGTGGCTGATCATGCACTGATCACGTGACTGATCATGCACTGATCACGTGGCTGATCATGCACTGATCACGTGGCTATCATGCACTGATCACGTGGCTGATCATGCACTGATCACGTGGCTGATCATGCACTGATCACGTGACTGATCATGCACTGATCACGTGACTGATCATGCACTGATCACGTGGCTATCATGCACTGCTCACGTGGCTGATCATGCACTGATCACGCAGCTACCATGTACTGGTCACGTGACTGATCATGCACTGATCACGTGACTGATCATGCACTGATCACGTGGCTATCATGCACTACTCACGTGGCTGATCATGCAATGATCACGTAGCTACCATGTACTGGTCACGTGACTGATCATACACCCATCAGGTGACTGATCATGCACTGATCACGTGGCTATCATGCACTGATCACGAGACTGATCATGCACTGATCACGTCTATATCATGCACTGATCACATGACTGCCCATGCACTGATCACGTGGATGATCATACACTAATCATGTGACAGATCATGCACTGATCACGTGGCTGATCATGCACTGATACCGTGACTGAGCATGGACTGATCACATGACTATCATGTAGTGATCACGTGACTTAATGGCGCTGATCATGTGACTGATCATGCGCTGATCATGTTTGCTATCATACACTGATCATGTGCCTCTGGAGGCAATAAACAAAGAGCTGAGTAGGCACGAATCAAACAGTCAGCAGGCAATAATCATGGAACTCAGGTGTGAGGAATCATGCTGCTCAGCTGGCAATAATCAAGCAGCTGAGCAGGCAGGAATTACGCAGCACAGCTGGCAATTGTCAAGCAGATGACAGGCAGGAATCGTGCAGCTCAGCTGGCAATTGTCAAGCAGATGAGCAGACAGTAATCACGCAGCTCAGCAGGCCCAGATCACGTGACTGAGCATGCACTGTTCACGTGGCTGATCATACACTGATCACGTGATGATCATGCACTGATCACTTGGATATCATGCACTGATCACGTGGCTGATCATACACTGTTCACGTGTCTGACCATGCACTGATCACGTGGCTGATCATACACTGCTCACGTAACTGATCATGCACTGATCACGTGGCTATCATGCACTGATCACGTGGCTGAACATGCACTGTTCACGTGGCTGATCACACACCTGTCACGTGACATATCATGCACTGATCACGTGGCACTCATGCACTGATCACGTGGCTGATCATACTCTGCTCACGTAACTCATGCACACATCACGTGGCTATCATGCACTGCTCACGTGGCTCGTCATGGAATGATCACGTAGCAACCATATACTGGTCACGTGACTGATCATGCAAAGATCACGTAAATGATCATGCACTGTTCACGTGACTGATCATGTACTGATCACGTGACTGATCATGCACTGATCACGTGGCTATCATGCTCTGCTCACGTGGCTGATCATGCAACGATCACGTAGCAACCATGTACTGGTCACGTGACTGATCATGCACTGATCACGTAATTGATCATGCACTGATCACGTGGCTCATCATGCACTGATCACGTGGCTGATCACACATGTATCACGTGACTGATCATGCACTGATCACGTGGTCATGCACTGATCACGTGGATATCATGCACTGATCACGTGGCTGATCACACACTGATCACATGACTGATCATGCACTGATCACGTGGCTATCATGCACTGATCACGTGGCTATCATGCACTGATCACGTGGCTGATCATGCAATGATCACGTAGCTACCATGCACTGGTCACGTGACTGATCATGCACTGATCACGTGACTGATCATGCACTGATCACGTGGCTGATCATGCACTGATCACGTGGCTGATCATGCACTGATCACGTAACTGATCATGCACTGATCACGTGACTGATCATGCACTGATCACGTGGCTATCATGCACTGATCACGTGGCTGATCATGCACTGATCACGTGACTGATCATGCACTGATCACGTGGCTGATCATGCACTGATCACGTGACTGATCATGCACTGATCACGTGGCTGATCATGCACTGATCACGTGACTGATCATGCACTGATCACGTGTCTGATCATGCACTGATCACGTGGCTATCATGCACTGCTCACGTGGCTGATCATGCCATGATCACGCAGCTACCATGTACTGGTCACATGACTGATCATGCACTGATCACGTGACTGATCATGCAGTGATCACGTGGCTATCATGCACTACTCACGTGGCTGATCATGCAATGATCATGTAGCTACCATGTACAGGTCACGTGAATGATCATACACCCATCAGGTGACTGATCATGCACTGATCACGTGGCTATCATGCACTGATCACGAGACTGATCATGCACTGATCACGTCTATATCATGCACTGATCACATGACTGCCCATGCACTGATCACGTGGATGATCATACACTAATCTTGTGACAGATCATGCACTGATCACGTGGCTGATCATGCACTGATACCGTGACTGAGCATGGACTGATCACATGACTATCATGTAGTGATCACGTGACTTAATGGCGCTGATCATGTGACTGATCATGCGCTGATCATGTTTGCTATCATACACTGATCATGTGCCTCTGGAGGCAATAAACAAAGAGCTGAGTAGGCACGAATCAAACAGTCAGCAGGCAATAATCATGGAACTCAGGTGTGAGGAATCATGCTGCTCAGCTGGCAATAATCAAGCAGCTGAGCAGGCAGGAATTACGCAGCACAGCTGGCAATTGTCAAGCAGATGACAGGCAGGAATCGTGCAGCTCAGCTGGCAATTGTCAAGCAGATGAGCAGACAGTAATCACGCAGCTCAGCAGGCCCAGATCACGTGACTGAGCATGCACTGTTCACGTGGCTGATCATACACTGATCACGTGATGATCATGCACTGATCACTTGGATATCATGCACTGATCACGTGGCTGATCATACACTGTTCACGTGTCTGACCATGCACTGATCACGTGGCTGATCATACACTGCTCACGTAACTGATCATGCACTGATCACGTGGCTATCATGCACTGATCACGTGGCTGAACATGCACTGTTCACGTGGCTGATCACACACCTGTCACGTGACATATCATGCACTGATCACGTGGCACTCATGCACTGATCACGTGGCTGATCATACTCTGCTCACGTAACTCATGCACACATCACGTGGCTATCATGCACTGCTCACGTGGCTCGTCATGGAATGATCACGTAGCAACCATATACTGGTCACGTGACTGATCATGCAAAGATCACGTAAATGATCATGCACTGTTCACGTGACTGATCATGTACTGATCACGTGACTGATCATGCACTGATCACGTGGCTATCATGCACTGCTCACGTGGCTGATCATGCAACGATCACGTAGCAACCATGTACTGGTCACGTGACTGATCATGCACTGATCACGTAATTGATCCTGCACTGATCACGTGGCTCATCATGCACTGATCACGTGGCTGATCACACATGTATCACGTGACTGATCATGCACTGATCACGTGGCTATCATGCACTGATCACGTGGCTGTCATGCACTGATCACGTGGATATCATGCACTGATCACGTGGCTGATCACACACGTATCACATGACTGATCATGCACTGATCACGTGGCTATCATGCACTGATCACGTGGCTATCATGCACTGATCACGTGGCTGATCATGCAATGATCACGTAGCTACCATGTACTGGTCACGTGACTGATCATGCACTGATCACGTAATTGATCATGCACTGATCACGTGGCTGATCATGCACTGATCACGTGGCTGATCATACACTGATCACATAACTGATCATGCACTGATCACGTGACTGATCATGCACTGATCACGTGGCTATCATGCACTGATCACTTGGCTGGACATACACTGATCACGTGCCTGATCATGCACTGATCACGTGGCTGATCATGCACTGATCACGTGACTGATCATGCACTGATCACGTGTCTGATCATGCACTGATCACGTGGCTATCATGCACTGCTCACGTGGCTGATCATGCCATGATCACGCAGCTACCATGTACTGGTCACATGACTGATCATGCACTGATCACGTGACTGATCATGCACTGATCACGTGGCTATCATGAACTACTCACGTGGCTGATCATGCAATGATCATGTAGCTACCATGTACAGGTCACGTGAATGATCATACACCCATCAGGTGACTGATCATGCACTGATCACGTGGCTATCATGCACTGATCACGAGACTGATCATGCACTGATCACGTCTATATCATGCACTGATCACATGACTGCCCATGCACTGATCACGTGGATGATCATACACTAATCTTGTGACAGATCATGCACTGATCACGTGGCTGATCATGCACTGATACCGTGACTGAGCATGGACTGATCACATGACTATCATGTAGTGATCACGTGACTTAATGGCGCTGATCATGTGACTGATCATGCGCTGATCATGTTTGCTATCATACACTGATCATGTGCCTCTGGAGGCAATAAACAAAGAGCTGAGTAGGCACGAATCAAACAGTCAGCAGGCAATAATCATGGAACTCAGGTGTGAGGAATCATGCTGCTCAGCTGGCAATAATCAAGCAGCTGAGCAGGCAGGAATTACGCAGCACAGCTGGCAATTGTCAAGCAGATGACAGGCAGGAATCGTGCAGCTCAGCTGGCAATTGTCAAGCAGATGAGCAGACAGTAATCACGCAGCTCAGCAGGCCCAGATCACGTGACTGAGCATGCACTGTTCACGTGGCTGATCATACACTGATCACGTGATGATCATGCACTGATCACTTGGATATCATGCACTGATCACGTGGCTGATCATACACTGTTCACGTGTCTGACCATGCACTGATCACGTGGCTGATCATACACTGCTCACGTAACTGATCATGCACTGATCACGTGGCTATCATGCACTGATCACGTGGCTGAACATGCACTGTTCACGTGGCTGATCACACACCTGTCACGTGACATATCATGCACTGATCACGTGGCACTCATGCACTGATCACGTGGCTGATCATACTCTGCTCACGTAACTCATGCACACATCACGTGGCTATCATGCACTGCTCACGTGGCTGTCATGGAATGATCACGTAGCAACCATATACTGGTCACGTGACTGATCATGCAAAGATCACGTAAATGATCATGCACTGTTCACGTGACTGATCATGCACTGATCACGTGACTGATCATGCACTGATCACGTGGCTATCATGCACTGCTCACGTGGCTGATCATGCAACGATCACGTAGCAACCATGTACTGGTCACGTGACTGATCATGCACTGATCACGTAATTGATCATGCACTGATCACGTGGCTCATCATGCACTGATCACGTGGCTGATCACACATGTATCACGTGACTGATCATGCACTGATCACGTGGCTGTCATGCACTGATCACGTGGATATCATGCACTGATCACGTGGCTGATCACACACGTATCACATGACTGATCATGCACTGATCACGTGGCTATCATGCACTGATCACGTGGCTATCATGCACTGATCACGTGGCTGATCATGCAATGATCACGTAGCTACCATGTACTGGTCACGTGACTGATCATGCACTGATCACGTAATTGATCATGCACTGATCACGTGGCTGATCATGCACTGATCACGTGGCTGATCATACACTGATCACAACTGATCATGCACTGATCACGTGACTGATCATGCACTGATCACGTGGCTATCATGCACTGATCACTTGGCTGACATACACTGATCACGTGCTGATCATGCACTGATCACGTGGCTGATCATGCACTGATCACGTGACTGATCATGCACTGATCACGTGGCTGATCATGCACTGATCACGTGACTGATCATGCACTGATCACTGATCATGCACTGATCACGTGGCTATCATGCACTGCTCACGTGGCTGATCATGCCATGATCACGCAGCTACCATGTACTGGTCACATGACTGATCATGCACTGATCACGTGACTGATCATGCAGTGATCACGTGGCTATCATGCACTACTCACGTGGCTGATCATGCAATGATCATGTAGCTACCATGTACAGGTCACGTGAATGATCATACACCCATCAGGTGACTGATCATGCACTGATCACGTGGCTATCATGCACTGATCACGAGACTGATCATGCACTGATCACGTCTATATCATGCACTGATCACATGACTGCCCATGCACTGATCACGTGGATGATCATACACTAATCTTGTGACAGATCATGCACTGATCACGTGGCTGATCATGCACTGATACCGTGACTGAGCATGGACTGATCACATGACTATCATGTAGTGATCACGTGACTTAATGGCGCTGATCATGTGACTGATCATGCGCTGATCATGTTTGCTATCATACACTGATCATGTGCCTCTGGAGGCAATAAACAAAGAGCTGAGTAGGCACGAATCAAACAGTCAGCAGGCAATAATCATGGAACTCAGGTGTGAGGAATCATGCTGCTCAGCTGGCAATAATCAAGCAGCTGAGCAGGCAGGAATTACGCAGCACAGCTGGCAATTGTCAAGCAGATGACAGGCAGGAATCGTGCAGCTCAGCTGGCAATTGTCAAGCAGATGAGCAGACAGTAATCACGCAGCTCAGCAGGCCCTGATCACGTGACTGAGCATGCACTGTTCACGTGGCTGATCATACACTGATCACGTGATGATCATGCACTGATCACTTGGATATCATGCACTGATCACGTGGCTGATCATACACTGTTCACGTGTCTGACCATGCACTGATCACGTGGCTGATCATACACTGCTCACGTAACTGATCATGCACTGATCACGTGGCTATCATGCACTGATCACGTGGCTGAACATGCACTGTTCACGTGGCTGATCACACACCTGTCACGTGACATATCATGCACTGATCACGTGGCACTCATGCACTGATCACGTGGCTGATCATACTCTGCTCACGTAACTCATGCACACATCACGTGGCTATCATGCACTGCTCACGTGGCTCGTCATGGAATGATCACGTAGCAACCATATACTGGTCACGTGACTGATCATGCAAAGATCACGTAAATGATCATGCACTGTTCACGTGACTGATCATGTACTGATCACGTGACTGATCATGCACTGATCACGTGGCTATCATGCACTGCTCACGTGGCTGATCATGCAACGATCACGTAGCAACCATGTACTGGTCACGTGACTGATCATGCACTGATCACGTAATTGATCCTGCACTGATCACGTGGCTCATCATGCACTGATCACGTGGCTGATCACACATGTATCACGTGACTGATCATGCACTGATCACGTGGCTCTCATGCACTGATCACGTGGCTGTCATGCACTGATCACGTGGATATCATGCACTGATCACGTGGCTGATCACACACGTATCACATGACTGATCATGCACTGATCACGTGGCTATCATGCACTGATCACGTGGCTATCATGCACTGATCACGTGGCTGATCATGCAATGATCACGTAGCTACCATGTACTGGTCACGTGACTGATCATGCACTGATCACGTAATTGATCATGCACTGATCATGTGGCTGATCATGCACTGATCACGTGGCTGATCATACACTGATCATAACTGATCATGCACTGATCACGTGACTGATCATGCACTGATCACGTGGCTATCATGCACTGATCACGTGGCTGGACATACACTGATCACGTGCCTGGTCATGCACTGATCACGTGGCTGATCATGCACTGATCACGTGACTGATCATGCACTGATCACGTGTCTGATCATGCACTGATCACGTGGCTATCATGCACTGCTCACGTGGCTGATCATGCCATGATCACGCAGCTACCATGTACTGGTCACATGACTGATCATGCACTGATCACGTGACTGATCATGCAGTGATCACGTGGCTATCATGCACTACTCACGTGGCTGATCATGCAATGATCATGTAGCTACCATGTACAGGTCACGTGAATGATCATACACCCATCAGGTGACTGATCATGCACTGATCACGTGGCTATCATGCACTGATCACGAGACTGATCATGCACTGATCACGTCTATATCATGCACTGATCACATGACTGCCCATGCACTGATCACGTGGATGATCATACACTAATCTTGTGACAGATCATGCACTGATCACGTGGCTGATCATGCACTGATACCGTGACTGAGCATGGACTGATCACATGACTATCATGTAGTGATCACGTGACTTAATGGCGCTGATCATGTGACTGATCATGCGCTGATCATGTTTGCTATCATACACTGATCATGTGCCTCTGGAGGCAATAAACAAAGAGCTGAGTAGGCACGAATCAAACAGTCAGCAGGCAATAATCATGGAACTCAGGTGTGAGGAATCATGCTGCTCAGCTGGCAATAATCAAGCAGCTGAGCAGGCAGGAATTACGCAGCACAGCTGGCAATTGTCAAGCAGATGACAGGCAGGAATCGTGCAGCTCAGCTGGCAATTGTCAAGCAGATGAGCAGACAGTAATCACGCAGCTCAGCAGGCCCAGATCACGTGACTGAGCATGCACTGTTCACGTGGCTGATCATACACTGATCACGTGATGATCATGCACTGATCACTTGGATATCATGCACTGATCACGTGGCTGATCATACACTGTTCACGTGTCTGACCATGCACTGATCACGTGGCTGATCATACACTGCTCACGTAACTGATCATGCACTGATCACGTGGCTATCATGCACTGATCACGTGGCTGAACATGCACTGTTCACGTGGCTGATCACACACCTGTCACGTGACATATCATGCACTGATCACGTGGCACTCATGCACTGATCACGTGGCTGATCATACTCTGCTCACGTAACTCATGCACACATCACGTGGCTATCATGCACTGCTCACGTGGCTCGTCATGGAATGATCACGTAGCAACCATATACTGGTCACGTGACTGATCATGCAAAGATCACGTAAATGATCATGCACTGTTCACGTGACTGATCATGTACTGATCACGTGACTGATCATGCACTGATCACGTGGCTATCATGCACTGCTCACGTGGCTGATCATGCAACGATCACGTAGCAACCATGTACTGGTCACGTGACTGATCATGCACTGATCACGTAATTGATCCTGCACTGATCACGTGGCTCATCATGCACTGATCACGTGGCTGATCACACATGTATCACGTGACTGATCATGCACTGATCACGTGGCTCTCATGCACTGATCACGTGGCTGTCATGCACTGATCACGTGGATATCATGCACTGATCACGTGGCTGATCACACACGTATCACATGACTGATCATGCACTGATCACGTGGCTATCATGCACTGATCACGTGGCTATCATGCACTGATCACGTGGCTGATCATGCACTGATCACGTAGCTATCATGCACTGTCACGTGACTGATCATGCACTGATCACGTAATTGATCATGCACTGATCACGTGGCTGATCATGCACTGATCACGTGGCTGATCATGCACTGATCACGTAACTGATCATGCACTGATCACGTGACTGATCATGCACTGATCACGTGGCTATCATGCACTGATCACGTGGCTGATCATGCACTGATCACGTGACTGATCATGCACTGATCACGTGGCTGATCATGCACTGATCACGTGACTGATCATGCACTGATCACGTGGCTGATCATGCACTGATCACGTGACTGATCATGCACTGATCACGTGTCTGATCATGCACTGATCACGTGGCTATCATGCACTGCTCACGTGGCTGATCATGCCATGATCACGCAGCTACCATGTACTGGTCACATGACTGATCATGCACTGATCACGTGACTGATCATGCAGTGATCACGTGGCTATCATGCACTACTCACGTGGCTGATCATGCAATGATCATGTAGCTACCATGTACAGGTCACGTGAATGATCATACACCCATCAGGTGACTGATCATGCACTGATCACGTGGCTATCATGCACTGATCACGAGACTGATCATGCACTGATCACGTCTATATCATGCACTGATCACATGACTGCCCATGCACTGATCACGTGGATGATCATACACTAATCTTGTGACAGATCATGCACTGATCACGTGGCTGATCATGCACTGATACCGTGACTGAGCATGGACTGATCACATGACTATCATGTAGTGATCACGTGACTTAATGGCGCTGATCATGTGACTGATCATGCGCTGATCATGTTTGCTATCATACACTGATCATGTGCCTCTGGAGGCAATAAACAAAGAGCTGAGTAGGCACGAATCAAACAGTCAGCAGGCAATAATCATGGAACTCAGGTGTGAGGAATCATGCTGCTCAGCTGGCAATAATCAAGCAGCTGAGCAGGCAGGAATTACGCAGCACAGCTGGCAATTGTCAAGCAGATGACAGGCAGGAATCGTGCAGCTCAGCTGGCAATTGTCAAGCAGATGAGCAGACAGTAATCACGCAGCTCAGCAGGCCCAGATCACGTGACTGAGCATGCACTGTTCACGTGGCTGATCATACACTGATCACGTGATGATCATGCACTGATCACTTGGATATCATGCACTGATCACGTGGCTGATCATACACTGTTCACGTGTCTGACCATGCACTGATCACGTGGCTGATCATACACTGCTCACGTAACTGATCATGCACTGATCACGTGGCTATCATGCACTGATCACGTGGCTGAACATGCACTGTTCACGTGGCTGATCACACACCTGTCACGTGACATATCATGCACTGATCACGTGGCACTCATGCACTGATCACGTGGCTGATCATACTCTGCTCACGTAACTCATGCACACATCACGTGGCTATCATGCACTGCTCACGTGGCTCGTCATGGAATGATCACGTAGCAACCATATACTGGTCACGTGACTGATCATGCAAAGATCACGTAAATGATCATGCACTGTTCACGTGACTGATCATGTACTGATCACGTGACTGATCATGCACTGATCACGTGGCTATCATGCTCTGCTCACGTGGCTGATCATGCAACGATCACGTAGCAACCATGTACTGGTCACGTGACTGATCATGCACTGATCACGTAATTGATCCTGCACTGATCACGTGGCTCATCATGCACTGATCACGTGGCTGATCACACATGTATCACGTGACTGATCATGCACTGATCACGTGGCTATCATGCACTGATCACGTGGCTGTCATGCACTGATCACGTGGATATCATGCACTGATCACGTGGCTGATCACACACATCACATGACTGATCATGCACTGATCACTGATCATGCACTGATCACGTGGCTATCATGCACTGATCACGTGGCTATCATGCACTGATCACGTGGCTGATCATGCAATGATCACGTAGCTACCATGTACTGGTCACGTGACTGATCATGCACTGATCACGTAATTGATCATGCACTGATCACGTGGCTGATCATGCACTGATCACGTGGCTGATCATACACTGATCACATAACTGATCATGCACTGATCACGTGACTGATCATGCACTGATCACGTGGCTATCATGCACTGATCACGTGGCTGACATACACTGATCACGTGCCTGGTCATGCACTGATCACGTGGCTGATCATGCACTGATCACGTGACTGATCATGCACTGATCACGTGTCTGATCATGCACTGATCACGTGGCTATCATGCACTGCTCACGTGGCTGATCATGCCATGATCACGCAGCTACCATGTACTGGTCACATGACTGATCATGCACTGATCACGTGACTGATCATGCAGTGATCACGTGGCTATCATGCACTACTCACGTGGCTGATCATGCAATGATCATGTAGCTACCATGTACAGGTCACGTGAATGATCATACACCCATCAGGTGACTGATCATGCACTGATCACGTGGCTATCATGCACTGATCACGAGACTGATCATGCACTGATCACGTCTATATCATGCACTGATCACATGACTGCCCATGCACTGATCACGTGGATGATCATACACTAATCTTGTGACAGATCATGCACTGATCACGTGGCTGATCATGCACTGATACCGTGACTGAGCATGGACTGATCACATGACTATCATGTAGTGATCACGTGACTTAATGGCGCTGATCATGTGACTGATCATGCGCTGATCATGTTTGCTATCATACACTGATCATGTGCCTCTGGAGGCAATAAACAAAGAGCTGAGTAGGCACGAATCAAACAGTCAGCAGGCAATAATCATGGAACTCAGGTGTGAGGAATCATGCTGCTCAGCTGGCAATAATCAAGCAGCTGAGCAGGCAGGAATTACGCAGCACAGCTGGCAATTGTCAAGCAGATGACAGGCAGGAATCGTGCAGCTCAGCTGGCAATTGTCAAGCAGATGAGCAGACAGTAATCACGCAGCTCAGCAGGCCCAGATCACGTGACTGAGCATGCACTGTTCACGTGGCTGATCATACACTGATCACGTGATGATCATGCACTGATCACTTGGATATCATGCACTGATCACGTGGCTGATCATACACTGTTCACGTGTCTGACCATGCACTGATCACGTGGCTGATCATACACTGCTCACGTAACTGATCATGCACTGATCACGTGGCTATCATGCACTGATCACGTGGCTGAACATGCACTGTTCACGTGGCTGATCACACACCTGTCACGTGACATATCATGCACTGATCACGTGGCACTCATGCACTGATCACGTGGCTGATCATACTCTGCTCACGTAACTCATGCACACATCACGTGGCTATCATGCACTGCTCACGTGGCTCGTCATGGAATGATCACGTAGCAACCATATACTGGTCACGTGACTGATCATGCAAAGATCACGTAAATGATCATGCACTGTTCACGTGACTGATCATGTACTGATCACGTGACTGATCATGCACTGATCACGTGGCTATCATGCTCTGCTCACGTGGCTGATCATGCAACGATCACGTAGCAACCATGTACTGGTCACGTGACTGATCATGCACTGATCACGTAATTGATCCTGCACTGATCACGTGGCTCATCATGCACTGATCACGTGGCTGATCACACATGTATCACGTGACTGATCATGCACTGATCACGTGGCTCTCATGCACTGATCACGTGGCTGTCATGCACTGATCACGTGGATATCATGCACTGATCACGTGGCTGATCACACACGTATCACATGACTGATCATGCACTGATCACGTGGCTATCATGCACTGATCACGTGGCTATCATGCACTGATCACGTGGCTGATCATGCAATGATCACGTAGCTACCATGTACTGGTCACGTGACTGATCATGCACTGATCACGTAATTGATCATGCACTGATCACGTGGCTGATCATGCACTGATCACGTGGCTGATCATACACTGATCACATAACTGATCATGCACTGATCACGTGACTGATCATGCACTGATCACGTGGCTATCATGCACTGATCACTTGGCTGATCATGCACTGATCACGTGCCTGATCATGCACTGATCACGTGGCTGATCATGCACTGATCACGTGACTGATCATGCACTGATCACGTTCTGATCATGCACTGATCACGTGGCTATCATGCACTGCTCACGTGGCTGATCATGCCATGATCACGCAGCTACCATGTACTGGTCACATGACTGATCATGCACTGATCACGTGACTGATCATGCAGTGATCACGTGGCTATCATGAACTACTCACGTGGCTGATCATGCAATGATCATGTAGCTACCATGTACAGGTCACGTGAATGATCATACACCCATCAGGTGACTGATCATGCACTGATCACGTGGCTATCATGCACTGATCACGAGACTGATCATGCACTGATCACGTCTATATCATGCACTGATCACATGACTGCCCATGCACTGATCACGTGGATGATCATACACTAATCTTGTGACAGATCATGCACTGATCACGTGGCTGATCATGCACTGATACCGTGACTGAGCATGGACTGATCACATGACTATCATGTAGTGATCACGTGACTTAATGGCGCTGATCATGTGACTGATCATGCGCTGATCATGTTTGCTATCATACACTGATCATGTGCCTCTGGAGGCAATAAACAAAGAGCTGAGTAGGCACGAATCAAACAGTCAGCAGGCAATAATCATGGAACTCAGGTGTGAGGAATCATGCTGCTCAGCTGGCAATAATCAAGCAGCTGAGCAGGCAGGAATTACGCAGCACAGCTGGCAATTGTCAAGCAGATGACAGGCAGGAATCGTGCAGCTCAGCTGGCAATTGTCAAGCAGATGAGCAGACAGTAATCACGCAGCTCAGCAGGCCCAGATCACGTGACTGAGCATGCACTGTTCACGTGGCTGATCATACACTGATCACGTGATGATCATGCACTGATCACTTGGATATCATGCACTGATCACGTGGCTGATCATACACTGTTCACGTGTCTGACCATGCACTGATCACGTGGCTGATCATACACTGCTCACGTAACTGATCATGCACTGATCACGTGGCTATCATGCACTGATCACGTGGCTGAACATGCACTGTTCACGTGGCTGATCACACACCTGTCACGTGACATATCATGCACTGATCACGTGGCACTCATGCACTGATCACGTGGCTGATCATACTCTGCTCACGTAACTCATGCACACATCACGTGGCTATCATGCACTGCTCACGTGGCTCGTCATGGAATGATCACGTAGCAACCATATACTGGTCACGTGACTGATCATGCAAAGATCACGTAAATGATCATGCACTGTTCACGTGACTGATCATGTACTGATCACGTGACTGATCATGCACTGATCACGTGGCTATCATGCACTGCTCACGTGGCTGATCATGCAACGATCACGAGCAACCATGTACTGGTCACGTGACTGATCATGCACTGATCACGTAATTGATCCTGCACTGATCACGTGGCTCATCATGCACTGATCACGTGGCTGATCACACATGTATCACGTGACTGATCATGCACTGATCACGTGGCTATCATGCACTGATCACGTGGCTGTCATGCACTGATCACGTGGATATCATGCACTGATCACGTGGCTGATCACACACGATCACATGACTGATCATGCACTGATCACGTGGCTATCATGCACTGATCACGTGGCTATCATGCACTGATCACGTGGCTGATCATGCAATGATCACGAGCTACCATGTACTGGTCACAACTGATCATGCACTGATCACGTATTGATCATGCACTGATCACGTGGCTGATCATGCACTGATCACACTGATCATGCACTGATCACGTGATCTGATCATGCACTGATCACGTGGCTGATCATGCACTGATCACGTGGCTGATCATGCACTGATCACGTGACTGATCATGCACTGATCACGTGGCTGATCATGCACTGATCACGTGACTGATCATGCACTGATCACGTGGCTGATCATGCACTGATCACGTGGCTATCATGCACTGATCACGTGGCTGATCATGCATGATCACGCAGCTACCATGTACTGGTCACATGACTGATCATGCACTGATCACGTGGCTGATCATGCACTGATCACGTGGCTATCATGCACTGATCACGTGGCTGATCATGCAATGATCACGTAGCTACCATGCACTGGTCACGTGACTGATCATGCACTGATCACGTGACTGATCATGCACTGATCACGTGGCTGATCATGCACTGATCACGTGGCTGATCATGCACTGATCACGTGACTGATCATGCACTGATCACGTGACTGATCATGCACTGATCACGTGGCTATCATGCACTGATCACGTGGCTGATCATGCACTGATCACGTGACTGATCATGCACTGATCACGTGGCTGATCATGCACTGATCACGTGACTGATCATGCACTGATCACGTGACTGATCATGCACTGATCACGTGGCTATCATGCACTGATCACGTGGCTGATCATGCATGATCACGCAGCTACCATGCACTGATCACGTGACTGATCATGCACTGATCACGTGATTGATCATGCACTGATCACGTGGCTGATCATGCACTGATCACGTGGCTGATCACATGATCACGTGACTGATCATGCACTGATCACGTGGCTATCATGCACTGATCACGTGGCTGATCATGCACTGATCACGGATACATGCACTGATCACGTGGCTGATCACACACTATCACGTGACTGATCATGCACTGATCACGTGGCTATCATGCACTGATCACGTGGCTGATCATGCACTGATCACGTGGCTGATCATGCACTGATCACGTAGCTATCATGCACTGATCACGTGACTGATCATGCACTGATCACGTAATGATCATGCACTGATCACGTGGCTGATCATGCACTGATCACGTGACTGATCATGCACTGATCACGTGACTGATCATGCACTGATCACGTGGCTATCATGCACTGATCACGTGACTGATCATGCACTGATCACGTGACTGATCATGCACTGATCACGTGGCTGATCATGCACTGATCACGTGACTGATCATGCACTGATCACGTGGCTGATCATGCACTGATCACGTGGCTATCATGCACTGATCACGGCTGATCATGCACTGATCACTCAGCTGATCATGCACTGATCACGTGACTGATCATGCACTGATCACGTGGCTGATCATGCACTGATCACGTGGCTATCATGCACTGATCACGTGCTGATCATGCAATGATCACGTGGCTATCATGCACTGATCACGTGACTGATCATGCACTGATCACGTGCTGATCATGCACTGATCACGTGGCTGATCATGCACTGATCACGGCTGATCATGCACTGATCACGTGACTGATCATGCACTGATCACGTGACTGATCATGCACTGATCACGTGGCTGATCATGCACTGATCACGTGGCTGATCATGCACTGATCACGTGACTGATCATGCACTGATCACGTGGCTGATCATGCACTGATCACGTGACTGATCATGCACTGATCACGTGGCTGATCATGCACTGATCACGTGACTGATCATGCACTGATCACGTGGCTGATCATGCACTGATCACGTGGCTATCATGCACTGCTCACGTGGCTGATCATGCCATGATCACGAGCTACCATGCACTGGTCACATGACTGATCATGCACTGATCACGTGACTGATCATGCAGTGATCACGTGGCTATCATGCACTACTCACGTGGCTGATCATGCAATGATCATGTAGCTACCATGTACAGGTCACGTGAATGATCATACACCCATCAGGTGACTGATCATGCACTGATCACGTGGCTATCATGCACTGATCACGTGACTGATCATGCACTGATCACGCCTATATCATGCACTGATCACATGACTGCCCATGCACTGATCACGTGGATGATCATACACTAATCTTGTGACAGATCATGCACTGATCACGTGGCTGATCATGCACTGATACCGTGACTGAGCATGGACTGATCACATGACTATCATGTAGTGATCACGTGACTTAATGGCGCTGATCATGTGACTGATCATGCGCTGATCATGTTTGCTATCATACACTGATCATGTGCCTCTGGAGGCAATAAACAAAGAGCTGAGTAGGCACGAATCAAACAGTCAGCAGGCAATAATCATGGAACTCAGTGTGAGGAATCATGCTGCTCAGCTGGCAATAATCAAGCAGCTGAGCAGGCAGGAATTACGCAGCACAGCTGGCAATTGTCAAGCAGATGACAGGCAGGAATCGTGCAGCTCAGCTGGCAATTGTCAAGCAGATGAGCAGACAGTAATCACGCAGCTCAGCAGGCCCAGATCACGTGACTGAGCATGCACTGTTCACGTGGCTGATCATACACTGATCACGTGATGATCATGCACTGATCACTTGGATATCATGCACTGATCACGTGGCTGATCATACACTGTTCACGTGTCTGACCATGCACTGATCACGTGGCTGATCATACACTGCTCACGTAACTGATCATGCACTGATCACGTGGCTATCATGCACTGATCACGTGGCTGAACATGCACTGTTCACGTGGCTGATCACACACCTGTCACGTGACATATCATGCACTGATCACGTGGCACTCATGCACTGATCACGTGGCTGATCATACTCTGCTCACGTAATCATGCACACATCACGTGGCTATCATGCACTGCTCACGTGGCTCGTCATGGAATGATCACGTAGCAACCATATACTGGTCACGTGACTGATCATGCAAAGATCACGTAAATGATCATGCACTGTTCACGTGACTGATCATGTACTGATCACGTGACTGATCATGCACTGATCACGTGGCTATCATGCTCTGCTCACGTGGCTGATCATGCAACGATCACGTAGCAACCATGTACTGGTCACGTGACTGATCATGCACTGATCACGTAATTGATCCTGCACTGATCACGTGGCTCATCATGCACTGATCACGTGGCTGATCACACATGTATCACGTGACTGATCATGCACTGATCACGTGGCTCTCATGCACTGATCACGTGGCTGTCATGCACTGATCACGTGGATATCATGCACTGATCACGTGGCTGATCACACACGATCACATGACTGATCATGCACTGATCACGTGGCTATCATGCACTGATCACGTGGCTATCATGCACTGATCACGTGGCTATCATGCACTGATCACGTGGCTGATCATGCACTGATCACGTAGCTACCATGTACTGGTCACGTGACTGATCATGCACTGATCACGTGATTGATCATGCACTGATCACGTGGCTGATCATGCACTGATCACGTGGCTGATCATACACTGATCACGTAACTGATCATGCACTGATCACGTGACTGATCATGCACTGATCACGTGGCTATCATGCACTGATCACGTGGCTGATCATGCACTGATCACGTGCCTGATCATGCACTGATCACGTGGCTGATCATGCACTGATCACGTGACTGATCATGCACTGATCACGTGTCTGATCATGCACTGATCACGTGGCTATCATGCACTGCTCACGTGGCTGATCATGCCATGATCACGCAGCTACCATGTACTGGTCACATGACTGATCATGCACTGATCACGTGACTGATCATGCAGTGATCACGTGGCTATCATGCACTACTCACGTGGCTGATCATGCAATGATCATGTAGCTACCATGTACAGGTCACGTGAATGATCATACACCCATCAGGTGACTGATCATGCACTGATCACGTGGCTATCATGCACTGATCACGAGACTGATCATGCACTGATCACGTCTATATCATGCACTGATCACATGACTGCCCATGCACTGATCACGTGGATGATCATACACTAATCTTGTGACAGATCATGCACTGATCACGTGGCTGATCATGCACTGATACCGTGACTGAGCATGGACTGATCACATGACTATCATGTAGTGATCACGTGACTTAATGGCGCTGATCATGTGACTGATCATGCGCTGATCATGTTTGCTATCATACACTGATCATGTGCCTCTGGAGGCAATAAACAAAGAGCTGAGTAGGCACGAATCAAACAGTCAGCAGGCAATAATCATGGAACTCAGGTGTGAGGAATCATGCTGCTCAGCTGGCAATAATCAAGCAGCTGAGCAGGCAGGAATTACGCAGCACAGCTGGCAATTGTCAAGCAGATGACAGGCAGGAATCGTGCAGCTCAGCTGGCAATTGTCAAGCAGATGAGCAGACAGTAATCACGCAGCTCAGCAGGCCCAGATCACGTGACTGAGCATGCACTGTTCACGTGGCTGATCATACACTGATCACGTGATGATCATGCACTGATCACTTGGATATCATGCACTGATCACGTGGCTGATCATACACTGTTCACGTGTCTGACCATGCACTGATCACGTGGCTGATCATACACTGCTCACGTAACTGATCATGCACTGATCACGTGGCTATCATGCACTGATCACGTGGCTGAACATGCACTGTTCACGTGGCTGATCACACACCTGTCACGTGACATATCATGCACTGATCACGTGGCACTCATGCACTGATCACGTGGCTGATCATGCACTGATCACGTGGCTGATCACATATGATCACATGACTGATCATGCACTGATCACGTGGCTGATCATGCACTGATCACGTGGCTATCATGCACTGATCACGTGGCTGATCATGCACTGATCACGTGGCTATCATGCACTGGTCACGTGACTGATCATGCACTGATCACGAATTGATGCACTGATCACGTGGCATCATGCACTGATCACGTGGCTGATCATGCACTGATCACGTAGCTACCATGTACTGGTCACGAACTGATCATGCACTGATCACGCAATTGATCATGCACTGATCACGTGGCTGATCATGCACTGATCACGTGGCTGATCATACACTGATCACGTGACTGATCATGCACTGATCACGTGACTGATCATGCACTGATCACGTGGCTATCATGCACTGATCACGTGGATGATACACTGATCACGTGCCTGATCATGCACTGATCACGTGGCTGATCATGCACTGATCACGTGACTGATCATGCACTGATCACGTGTCTGATCATGCACTGATCACGTGGCTATCATGCACTGCTCACGTGGCTGATCATGCCATGATCACGCAGCTACCATGTACTGGTCACATGACTGATCATGCACTGATCACGTGACTGATCATGCAGTGATCACGTGGCTATCATGCACTACTCACGTGGCTGATCATGCAATGATCATGTAGCTACCATGTACAGGTCACGTGAATGATCATACACCCATCAGGTGACTGATCATGCACTGATCACGTGGCTATCATGCACTGATCACGAGACTGATCATGCACTGATCACGTCTATATCATGCACTGATCACATGACTGCCCATGCACTGATCACGTGGATGATCATACACTAATCTTGTGACAGATCATGCACTGATCACGTGGCTGATCATGCACTGATACCGTGACTGAGCATGGACTGATCACATGACTATCATGTAGTGATCACGTGACTTAATGGCGCTGATCATGTGACTGATCATGCGCTGATCATGTTTGCTATCATACACTGATCATGTGCCTCTGGAGGCAATAAACAAAGAGCTGAGTAGGCACGAATCAAACAGTCAGCAGGCAATAATCATGGAACTCAGGTGTGAGGAATCATGCTGCTCAGCTGGCAATAATCAAGCAGCTGAGCAGGCAGGAATTACGCAGCACAGCTGGCAATTGTCAAGCAGATGACAGGCAGGAATCGTGCAGCTCAGCTGGCAATTGTCAAGCAGATGAGCAGACAGTAATCACGCAGCTCAGCAGGCCCAGATCACGTGACTGAGCATGCACTGTTCACGTGGCTGATCATACACTGATCACGTGATGATCATGCACTGATCACTTGGATATCATGCACTGATCACGTGGCTGATCATACACTGTTCACGTGTCTGACCATGCACTGATCACGTGGCTGATCATACACTGCTCACGTAACTGATCATGCACTGATCACGTGGCTATCATGCACTGATCACGTGGCTGAACATGCACTGTTCACGTGGCTGATCATGCACTGTCACGTGACATATCATGCACTGATCACGTGGCTATCATGCACTGATCACGTGGCTGATCATACACTGCTCACGTGACTGATCATGCACTGATCACGTGGCTATCATGCACTGATCACGTGGCTGATCATGCACTGATCACGTGGCTGATCATACACTGTCACGTGACATATCATGCACTGATCACGGCTGATCATGCACTGATCACGTGGCTGATCATACACTGCTCACGTGACTCATGCACTCATCACGTGGCTATCATGCACTGCTCACGTGGCTGATCATGCAATGATCACGTAGCAACCATATACTGGTCACGTGACTGATCATGCACTGATCACGTAACTGATCATGCACTGATCACGTGACTGATCATGCACTGATCACGTGACTGATCATGCACTGATCACGTGGACTATCATGCACTGATCACGTGGCTGATCATGCACTGATCACGTGGCTACCATGCACTGATCACGTGACTGATCATGCACTGATCACGACTGATCATGCACTGATCACGTGGCTGATCATGCACTGATCACGTGGCTGATCACACATGATCACGTGACTGATCATGCACTGATCACGTGGCTGATCATGCACTGATCACGTGGCTGTCATGCACTGATCACGTGGCTATCATGCACTGATCACGTGGCTGATCATGCACTGATCACGTGACTGATCATGCACTGATCACGTGGCTGATCATGCACTGATCACGTGGCTGATCATGCACTGATCACGTGGCTGATCATGCACTGATCACGTAGCTATCATGCACTGATCACGTAACTGATCATGCACTGATCACGTGATTGATCATCACTGATCACGTGGCTGATCATGCACTGATCACGTGGCTGATCATGCACTGATCACGTGACTGATCATGCACTGATCACGTGACTGATCATGCACTGATCACGTGGCTATCATGCACTGATCACGTGGCTGATCATGCACTGATCACGTGGCTGATCATGCACTGATCACGTGGCTGATCATGCACTGATCACATGACTGATCATGCACTGATCACGTGACTGATCATGCACTGATCACGTGGCTATCATGAACTACTCACGTGGCTGATCATGCAATGATCATGTAGCTACCATGTACAGGTCACGTGAATGATCATACACCCATCAGGTGACTGATCATGCACTGATCACGTGGCTATCATGCACTGATCACGAGACTGATCATGCACTGTTCACGTCTATATCATGCACTGATCACATGACTGCCCATGCACTGATCACGTGGATGATCATACACTAATCTTGTGACAGATCATGCACTGATCACGTGGCTGATCATGCACTGATACCGTGACTGAGCATGGACTGATCACATGACTATCATGTAGTGATCACGTGACTTAATGGCGCTGATCATGTGACTGATCATGCGCTGATCATGTTTGCTATCATACACTGATCATGTGCCTCTGGAGGCAATAAACAAAGAGCTGAGTAGGCACGAATCAAACAGTCAGCAGGCAATAATCATGGAACTCAGGTGTGAGGAATCATGCTGCTCAGCTGGCAATAATCAAGCAGCTGAGCAGGCAGGAATTACGCAGCACAGCTGGCAATTGTCAAGCAGATGACAGGCAGGAATCGTGCAGCTCAGCTGGCAATTGTCAAGCAGATGAGCAGACAGTAATCACGCAGCTCAGCAGGCCCAGATCACGTGACTGAGCATGCACTGTTCACGTGGCTGATCATACACTGATCACGTGATGATCATGCACTGATCACGTGGCTGATCATACACTGTTCACGTGTCTGACCATGCACTGATCACGTGGCTGATCATACACTGCTCACGTAACTGATCATGCACTGATCACGTGGCTATCATGCACTGATCACGTGGCTGAACATGCACTGTTCACGTGGCTGATCACACACCTGTCACGTGACATATCATGCACTGATCACGTGGCACTCATGCACTGATCACGTGGCTGATCATACTCTGCTCACGTAACTCATGCACACATCACGTGGCTATCATGCACTGCTCACGTGGCTCGTCATGGAATGATCACGTAGCAACCATATACTGGTAACGTGACTGATCATGCAAAGATCACGTAAATGATCATGCACTGTTCACGTGACTGATCATGTACTGATCACGTGACTGATCATGCACTGATCACGTGGCTATCATGCTCTGCTCACGTGGCTGATCATGCAACGATCACGTAGCAACCATGTACTGGTCACGTGACTGATCATGCACTGATCACGTAATTGATCCTGCACTGATCACGTGGCTCATCATGCACTGATCACGTGGCTGATCACACATGTATCACGTGACTGATCATGCACTGATCACGTGGCTCTCATGCACTGATCACGTGGCTGTCATGCACTGATCACGTGGATATCATGCACTGATCATGTGGCTGATCACACACGTATCACATGACTGATCATGCACTGATCACGTGGCTATCATGCACTGATCACGTGGCTATCATGCACTGATCACGTGGCTGATCAGGCAATGATCACGAGCTACCATGTACTGGTCACGTGACTGATCATGCACTGATCACGTAATTGATCATGCACTGATCATGTGGCTGATCATGCACTGATCACGTGGCTGATCATACACTGATCACATAACTGATCATGCACTGATCACGTGACTGATCATGCACTGATCACGTGGCTATCATGCACTGATCACTTGGCTGGACATACACTGATCACGTGCCTGGTCATGCACTGATCACGTGGCTGATCATGCACTGATCACGTGACTGATCATGCACTGATCTCGTGTCTGATCATGCACTGATCACGTGGCTATCATGCACTGCTCACGTGGCTGATCATGCATGATCACGCAGCTACCATGTACTGGTCACATGACTGATCATGCACTGATCACGTGACTGATCATGCACTGATCACGTGGCTATCATGAACTACTCACGTGGCTGATCATGCAATGATCATGTAGCTACCATGTACAGGTCACGTGAATGATCATACACCCATCAGGTGACTGATCATGCACTGATCACGTGGCTATCATGCACTGATCACGAGACTGATCATGCACTGATCACGTCTATATCATGCACTGATCACATGACTGCCCGCACTGATCACGTGGATGATCATACACTAATCTTGTGACAGATCATGCACTGATCACGTGGCTGATCATGCACTGATACCGTGACTGAGCATGGACTGATCACATGACTATCATGTAGTGATCACGTGACTTAATGGCGCTGATCATGTGACTGATCATGCGCTGATCATGTTTGCTATCATACACTGATCATGTGCCTCTGGAGGCAATAAACAAAGAGCTGAGTAGGCACGAATCAAACAGTCAGCAGGCAATAATCATGGAACTCAGGTGTGAGGAATCATGCTGCTCAGCTGGCAATAATCAAGCAGCTGAGCAGGCAGGAATTATGCAGCACAGCTGGCAATTGTCAAGCAGATGACAGGCAGGAATCGTGCAGCTCAGCTGGCAATTGTCAAGCAGATGAGCAGACAGTAATCACGCAGCTCAGCAGGCCCAGATCACGTGACTGAGCATGCACTGTTCACGTGGCTGATCATACACTGATCACGTGATGATCATGCACTGATCACTTGGATATCATGCACTGATCACGTGGCTGATCATACACTGTTCACGTTTCTGACCATGCACTGATCACGTGGCTGATCACACACTGCTCACGTAACTGATCATGCACTGATCACGTGGCTATCATGCACTGATCACGTGGCTGAACATGCACTGTTCACGTGGCTGATCACACACCTGTCACGTGACATATCATGCACTGATCACGTGGCACTCATGCACTGATCACGTGGCTGATCATACTCTGCTCACGTAACTCATGCACACATCACGTGGCTATCATGCACTGCTCACGTGGCTCGTCATGGAATGATCACGAGCAACCATATACTGGTAACGTGACTGATCATGCAAAGATCACGTAAATGATCATGCACTGTTCACGTGACTGATCATGTACTGATCACGTGGCTGATCATGCACTGATCACGTGGCTATCATGCTCTGCTCACGTGGCTGATCATGCAACGATCACGTAGCAACCATGTACTGGTCACGTGACTGATCATGCACTGATCACGTAATTGATCCTGCACTGATCACGTGGCTCATCATGCACTGATCACGTGGCTGATCACACATGTATTACGTGACTGATCATGCACTGATCCGTGGCTCATGCACTGATCACGTGGCTGTCATGCACTGATCACGTGGATATCATGCACTGATCACGTGGCTGATCACACACGTATCACATGACTGATCATGCACTGATCACGTGGCTATCATGCACTGATCACGTGGCTATCATGCACTGATCACGTGGCTGATCAGCAATGATCACGTAGCTACCATGTACTGGTCACGTGACTGATCATGCACTGATCACGAATTGATCATGCACTGATCGTGGCTGATCATGCACTGATCACGTGGCTGATCATGCACTGATCACGTAACTGATCATGCACTGATCACGTGACTGATCATGCACTGATCACGTGGCTATCATGCACTGATCACTTGGCTGACATACACTGATCACGTGCCTGATCATGCACTGATCACGTGGCTGATCATGCACTGATCACGTGACTGATCATGCACTGATCACGTGACTGATCATGCACTGATCACGTGGCTATCATGCACTGCTCACGTGGCTGATCATGCCATGATCACGCAGCTACCATGTACTGGTCACATGACTGATCATGCACTGATCACGTGACTGATCATGCAGTGATCACGTGGCTATCATGCACTACTCACGTGGCTGATCATGCAATGATCATGTAGCTACCATGTACAGGTCACGTGAATGATCATACACCCATCAGGTGACTGATCATGCACTGATCACGTGGCTATCATGCACTGATCACGAGACTGATCATGCACTGATCACGTCTATATCATGCACTGATCACATGACTGCCCATGCACTGATCACGTGGATGATCATACACTAATCTTGTGACAGATCATGCACTGATCACGTGGCTGATCATGCACTGATACCGTGACTGAGCATGGACTGATCACATGACTATCATGTAGTGATCACGTGACTTAATGGCGCTGATCATGTGACTGATCATGCGCTGATCATGTTTGCTATCATACACTGATCATGTGCCTCTGGAGGCAATAAACAAAGAGCTGAGTAGGTACGAATCAAACAGTCAGCAGGCAATAATCATGGAACTCAGGTGTGAGGAATCATGCTGCTCAGCTGGCAATAATCAAGCAGCTGAACAGGCAGGAATTACGCAGCACAGCTGGCAATTGTCAAGCAGATGACAGGCAGGAATCGTGCAGCTCAGCTGGCAATTGTCAAGCAGATGAGCAGACAGTAATCACGCAGCTCAGCAGGCCCAGATCACGTGACTGAGCATGCACTGTTCACGTGGCTGATCATACACTGATCACGTGATGATCATGCACTGATCACTTGGATATCATGCACTGATCACGTGGCTGATCATACACTGTTCACGTGATGATCATGCACTGATCACGTGGCTGATCATGCACTGATCACGTGTCTGATCATGCACTGATCACGTGGCTGATCATACACTGCACGTAACTGATCATGCACTGATCACGTGGCTATCATGCACTGATCACGCTGAACATGCACTGTTCACGTGGCTGATCACACACCTGTCACGTGACATATCATGCACTGATCACGTGGCACTCATGCACTGATCACGTGGCTGATCATACTCTGCTCACGTAACTCATGCACACATCACGTGGCTATCATGCACTGCTCACGTGGATCATGGAATGATCACGTAGCAACCATATACTGGTCACGTGACTGATCATGCAAGATCACGTAATGATCATGCACTGTTCACGTGACTGATCATGTACTGATCACGTGACTGATCATGCACTGATCACGTGGCTATCATGCTCTGCTCACGTGGCTGATCATGCACTGATCACGTAGCAACCATGTACTGGTCACGTGACTGATCATGCACTGATCACGTAATTGATCCTGCACTGATCACGTGGCTCATCATGCACTGATCACGTGGCTGATCACACTGTATCACGTGACTGATCATGCACTGATCACGTGGCTCATGCACTGATCACGTGGCTGTCATGCACTGATCACGTGGATATCATGCACTGATCACGTGGCTGATCACACACGTATCACATGACTGATCATGCACTGATCACGTGGCTATCATGCACTGATCACGTGGCTATCATGCACTGATCACGTGGCTGATCATGCAATGATCACGTAGCTACCATGTACTGGTCACGTGACTGATCATGCACTGATCACGTAATTGATCATGCACTGATGTGGCTGATCATGCACTGATCACGTGGCTGATCATACACTGATCACATAACTGATCATGCACTGATCACGTGACTGATCATGCACTGATCACGTGGCTATCATGCACTGATCACTTGGCTGGCATGCACTGATCACGTGCCTGATCATGCACTGATCACGTGACTGATCATGCACTGATCACGTGGCTATCATGCACTGATCACGTGGCTGATACACTGATCACGTGACTGATCATGCACTGATCACGTGGCTATCATGCACTGATCACGTGGCTGATCATGCACTGATCACGTAGCTATCATGTACTGATCACGTGACTGATCATGCACTGATCACGTAACTGATCATGCACTGATCACGTGGCTGATCATGCACTGATCACGTGACTGATCATGCACTGAACGTGACTGATCATGCACTGATCACGTGGCTATCATGCACTGATCACGTGGCTGATCATGCACTGATCACGTGCCTGATCATGCACTGATCACGTGGCTGATCATGCACTGATCACGTGACTGATCATGCACTGATCACGTGACTGATCATGCACTGATCACGTGGCTATCATGCACTGATCACGTGGCTGATCATGCATGATCACGCAGCTATCATGCACTGGTCACGTGACTGATCATGCACTGATCACGTGGCTGATCATGCACTGATCACGTGCTATCATGCACTGATCACGTGGCTGATCATGCAATGATCACGTAGCTACCATGCACTGGTCACGTGACTGATCATGCACTGATCACGTAATTGATCATGCACTGATCATGGCTGATCATGCACTGATCACGTGGCTGATCATGCACTGATCACGTGACTGATCATGCACTGATCACGTGACTGATCATGCACTGATCACGTGGCTATCATGCACTGATCACGTGGCTGATCATGCACTGATCACGTGCCTGATCATGCACTGATCACGTGGCTGATCATGCACTGATCACGTGACTGATCATGCACTGATCACGTGACTGATCATGCACTGATCACGTGGCTATCATGCACTGATCACGTGGCTGATCATGCATGATCACGCAGCTACCATGTACTGGTCACGTGACTGATCATGCACTGATCACGTAACTGATCATGCACTGATCACGTGGCTGATCATGCACTGATCACGTGGCTGATCACACATGATCACGTGACTGATCATGCACTGATCACGTGGCTATCATGCACTGATCACGTGGCTGTCATGCACTGATCACGTGGATATCATGCACTGATCACGTGGCTGATCACACACGATCACGTGACTGATCATGCACTGATCACGTGGCTATCATGCACTGATCACGTGGCTATCATGCACTGATCACGTGGCTGATCATGCAATGATCACGTAGCTATCATGTACTGATCACGTGACTGATCATGCACTGATCACGTGATTGATCATGCACTGATCACGTGGCTGATCATGCACTGATCACGTGGCTGATCATGCACTGATCACGTGACTGATCATGCACTGATCACGTGGCTATCATGCACTGATCACGTGGCTGATCATGCACTGATCACGTGCCTGATCATGCACTGATCACGTGGCTGATCATGCACTGATCACGTGACTGATCATGCACTGATCACGGCTGATCATGCACTGATCACGTGGCTATCATGCACTGATCACGTGGCTGATCATGCATGATCACGTAGCTATCATGTACTGATCACGTGACTGATCATGCACTGATCACGTGGCTATCATGCACTGATCACGTGGCTATCATGCACTGATCACGTGGCTGATCATGCACTGATCACGTAGCTACCATGTACTGATCACGTGACTGATCATGCACTGATCACGTAACTGATCATGCACTGATCACGTGGCTGATCATGCACTGATCACGTGGCTGATCATGCACTGATCACGTAACTGATCATGCACTGATCACGTGACTGATCATGCACTGATCACGTGGCTATCATGCACTGATCACGTGGCTGATCATGCACTGATCACGTGACTGATCATGCACTGATCACGTGGCTGATCATGCACTGATCACGTGACTGATCATGCACTGATCACGTGGCTGATCATGCACTGATCACGTGACTGATCATGCACTGATCACGTGTCTGATCATGCACTGATCACGTGGCTATCATGCACTGCTCACGTGGCTGATCATGCCATGATCACGCAGCTACCATGTACTGGTCACATGACTGATCATGCACTGATCACGTGACTGATCATGCAGTGATCACGTGGCTATCATGCACTACTCACGTGGCTGATCATGCAATGATCATGTAGCTACCATGTACAGGTCACGTGAATGATCATACACCCATCAGGTGACTGATCATGCACTGATCACGTGGCTATCATGCACTGATCACGAGACTGATCATGCACTGTTCACGCCTATATCATGCACTGATCACATGACTGCCCATGCACTGATCACGTGGATGATCACACTAATCTTGTGACAGATCATGCACTGATCACGTGGCTGATCATGCACTGATACCGTGACTGAGCATGGACTGATCACATGACTATCATGTAGTGATCACGTGACTTAATGGCGCTGATCATGTGACTGATCATGCGCTGATCATGTTTGCTATCATACACTGATCATGTGCCTCTGGAGGCAATAAACAAAGAGCTGAGTAGGCACGAATCAAACAGTCAGCAGGCAATAATCATGGAACTCAGGTGTGAGGAATCATGCTGCTCAGCTGGCAATAATCAAGCAGCTGAGCAGGCAGGAATTACGCAGCACAGCTGGCAATTGTCAAGCAGATGACAGGCAGGAATCGTGCAGCTCAGCTGGCAATTGTCAAGCAGATGAGCAGACAGTAATCACGCAGCTCAGCAGGCCCAGATCACGTGACTGAGCATGCACTGTTCACGTGGCTGATCATACACTGATCACGTGATGATCATGCACTGATCACTTGGATATCATGCACTGATCACGTGGCTGATCATACACTGTCCACGTGTCTGACCATGCACTGATCACGTGGCTGATCATACACTGCTCACGTAACTGATCATGCACTGATCACGTGGCTATCATGCACTGATCACGTGGCTGAACATGCACTGTTCACGTGGCTGATCACACACCTGTCACGTGACATATCATGCACTGATCACGTGGCACTCATGCACTGATCACGTGGCTGATCATACTCTGCTCACGTAACTCATGCACACATCACGTGGCTATCATGCACTGCTCACGTGGCTCGTCATGGAATGATCACGCAGCAACCATATACTGGTCACGTGACTGATCATGCAAAGATCACGCAAATGATCATGCACTGTTCACGTGACTGATCATGTACTGATCACGTGACTGATCATGCACTGATCACGTGGCTATCATGCTCTGCTCACGTGGCTGATCATGCAACGATCACGTAGCAACCATGTACTGGTCACGTGACTGATCATGCACTGATCACGTAATTGATCCTGCACTGATCACGTGGCTCATCATGCACTGATCACGTGGCTGATCACACATGTATCACGTGACTGATCATGCACTGATCCCGTGGCTATCATGCACTGATCACGTGGCTGTCATGCACTGATCACGTGGATATCATGCACTGATCACGTGGCTGATCACACACTATCACATGACTGATCATGCACTGATCACGTGGCTATCATGCACTGATCACGTGGCTATCATGCACTGATCACGTGGCTATCATGCACTGATCACGTGGCTGATCATGCAATGATCACGTAGCTACCATGTACTGGTCACGTGACTGATCATGCACTGATCACGTAATTGATCATGCACTGATCATGTGGCTGATCATGCACTGATCACGTGGCTGATCATACACTGATCACGTAACTGATCATGCACTGATCACGTGACTGATCATGCACTGATCACGTGGCTATCATGCACTGATCACTTGGCTGGACATACACTGATCACGTGCCTGGTCATGCACTGATCACGTGGCTGATCATGCACTGATCACGTGACTGATCATGCACTGATCACGTGTCTGATCATGCACTGATCACGTGGCTATCATGCACTGCTCACGTGGCTGATCATGCCATGATCACGCAGCTACCATGTACTGGTCACATGACTGATCATGCACTGATCACGTGACTGATCATGCAGTGATCACGTGGCTATCATGAACTACTCACGTGGCTGATCATGCAATGATCATGTAGCTACCATGTACAGGTCACGTGAATGATCATACACCCATCAGGTGACTGATCATGCACTGATCACGTGGCTATCATGCACTGATCACGAGACTGATCATGCACTGTTCACGTCTATATCATGCACTGATCACATGACTGCCCATGCACTGATCACGTGGATGATCATACACTAATCTTGTGACAGATCATGCACTGATCACGTGGCTGATCATGCACTGATACCGTGACTGAGCATGGACTGATCACATGACTATCGTGTAGTGATCACGTGACTTAATGGCGCTGATCATGTGACTGATCATGCGCTGATCATGTTTGCTATCATACACTGATCATGTGCCTCTGGAGGCAATAAACAAAGAGCTGAGTAGGCACGAATCAAACAGTCAGCAGGCAATAATCATGGAACTCAGGTGTGAGGAATCATGCTGCTCAGCTGGCAATAATCAAGCAGCTGAGCAGGCAGGAATTACGCAGCACAGCTGGCAATTGTCAAGCAGATGACAGGCAGGAATCGTGCAGCTCAGCTGGCAATTGTCAAGCAGATGAGCAGACAGTAATCACGCAGCTCAGCAGGCCCAGATCACGTGACTGAGCATGCACTGTTCACGTGGCTGATCATACACTGATCACGTGATGATCATGCACTGATCACTTGGATATCATGCACTGATCACGTGGCTGATCATACACTGTTCACGTGTCTGACCATGCACTGATCACGTGGCTGATCATACACTGCTCACGTAACTGATCATGCACTGATCACGTGGCTATCATGCACTGATCACGTGGCTGAACATGCACTGTTCACGTGGCTGATCACACACCTGTCACGCGACATATCATGCACTGATCACGTGGCATCATGCACTGATCACGTGGCTGGCTCACGTAACTCATGCACACATCACGTGGCTATCATGCACTGCTCACGTGGCTCGTCATGGAATGATCACGTAGCAACCATATACTGGTATCACGTGACTGATCATGCAAAGATCACGAATGATCATGCACTGTTCACGCGACTGATCATGTACTGATCACGTGACTGATCATGCACTGATCACGTGGCTATCATGCTCTGCTCACGTGGCTGATCATGCAACGATCACGTAGCAACCATGTACTGGTCACGTGACTGATCATGCACTGATCAATTGATCATGCACTGATCACGTGGCTCATCATGCACTGATCACGTGGCTGATCACACATGTATCACGTGACTGATCATGCACTGATCACGTGGCTACCATGCACTGATCACGTGGCTGTCATGCACTGATCACGTGGATATCATGCACTGATCACGTGGCTGATCACACACGTATCACATGACTGATCATGCACTGATCACGTGGCTACCATGCACTGATCACGTGGCTATCATGCACTGATCACGTGGCTATCATGCACTGATCACGTGGCTGATCATGCAATGATCACGTAGCTACCATGTACTGATCACGTGACTGATCATGCACTGATCACGCAATTGATCATGCACTGATCATGTGGCTGATCATGCACTGATCACGTGGCTGATCATACACTGATCACATAACTGATCATGCACTGATCACGTGACTGATCATGCACTGATCACGTGGCTATCATGCACTGATCACGTGGCTGACATACACTGATCACGTGCCTGGTCATGCACTGATCACGTGGCTGATCATGCACTGATCACGTGACTGATCATGCACTGATCTCGCGTCTGATCATGCACTGATCACGTGGCTATCATGCACTGCTCACGTGGCTGATCATGCCATGATCACGCAGCTACCATGTACTGGTCACATGACTGATCATGCACTGATCACGTGACTGATCATGCAGTGATCACGTGGCTATCATGCACTACTCACGTGGCTGATCATGCAATGATCATAGCTACCATGTACAGGTCACGTGAATGATCATACACCCATCAGGTGACTGATCATGCACTGATCACGTGGCTATCATGCACTGATCACGAGACTGATCAAGCACTGATCACGTCTATATCATGCACTGATCACATGACTGCCCATGCACTGATCACGTGGATGATCATACACTAATCTTGTGACAGATCATGCACTGATCACGTGGCTGATCATGCACTGATACCGTGACTGAGCATGGACTGATCACATGACTATCATGTAGTGATCACGTGACTTAATGGCGCTGATCATGTGACTGATCATGCGCTGATCATGTTTGCTATCATACACTGATCATGTGCCTCTGGAGGCAATAAACAAAGAGCTGAGTAGGCACGAATCAAACAGTCAGCAGGCAATAATCATGAAACTCAGGTGTGAGGAATCATGCTGCTCAGCTGGTAATCAAGCAGCTGAGCAGGCAGGAATTACGCAGCACAGCTGGCAATTGTCAAGCAGATGACAGGCAGGAATCGTGCAGCTCAGCTGGCAATTGTCAAGCAGATGAGCAGACAGTAATCACGCAGCTCAGCAGGCCCAGATCACGTGACTGAGCATGCACTGTTCACGTGGCTGATCATACACTGATCACGTGATGATCATGTACTGATCACTTGGATATCATGCACTGATCACGTGGCTGATCATACACTGTTCACGTGTCCGACCATGCACTGATCACGTGGCTGATCATACACCGCTCACGTAACTGATCATGCACCGATCACGTGGCTATCATGCACTGATCACGTAGCTGAACATGCACTGTTCACGTGGCTGATCACACACCTGTCACGTGACATATCATGCACTGATCACGTGGCACTCATGCACTGATCACGTGGCTGATCATACTCTGCTCACGTAATCATGCACACATCACGTGGCTATCATGCACTGCTCACGTGGTCGTCATGGAATGATCACGTAGCAACCATACTGGTAACGTGACTGATCATGCAAAGATCACGAATGATCATGCACTGTTCACGTGACTGATCATGTACTGATCACGTGACTGATCATGCACTGACCACGTGGCTATCATGCTCTGCTCACGTGGCTGATCATGCAACGATCACGAGCAACCATGTACTGGTCACGTGACTGATCATGCACTGATCACGAACTGATCCTGCACTGATCACGTGGCTATCATGCACTGATCACGTGGCTGATCACACATGTATCACGTGACCGATCATGCACTGATCCCGTGGCCTCATGCACTGATCACGTGGCTGTCATGCACTGATCACGTGGATATCATGCACTGATCATGTGGCTGATCATACACGTATCACATGACTGATCATGCACTGATCACGTGGCTATCATGCACTGATCACGTGGTTATCATGCACTGATCACGTGGCTGATCAGGCAATGATCACGAGCTACCTGTATCTGATCACGTAACTGATCATGCACTGAGCACGTAATCGATCATGCACTGATCACGGGCTGATCATGCACTGATCACGTGGCTGATCATACACTGATCACATAACTGATCATGCACTGATCACGTGACTGATCATGCACTGATCACGTGGCTATCATGCACTGATCACTTGGCTGGACATACACTGATCACGTGCCTGGTCATGCACTGATCACGTGGCTGATCATGCACTGATCACGTGACTGATCATGCACTGATCTCGTGTTGATCATGCACTGATCACGTGGCTATCATGCACTGCTCACGTGGCTGATCATGCCATGATCACGCAGCTACTATGTACTGGTCACATGACTGATCATGCACTGATCACGTGACTGATCATGGTGATCACGTGGCTATCATGAACTACTCACGTGGCTGATCATGCAATGATCATGTAGCTACCATGTACAGGTCACGTGAATGATCATACACCCATCAGGTGACTGATCATGCACTGATCACGTGGCTATCATGCACCGATCACGAGACTGATCATGCACTGTTCACGCTATATCATGCACTGATCACATGACTGCCCGCGCACTGATCACGTGGATGATCATACACTAATCTTGTGACAGATCATGCACTGATCACGTGGCTGATCATGCACTGATACCGTGACTGAGCATGGACTGATCACATGACTATCATGTAGTGATCACGTGACTTAATGGCGCTGATCATGTGACTGATCATGCGCTGATCATGTTTGCTATCATACACTGATCATGTGCCTCTGGAGGCAATAAACAAAGAGCTGAGTAGGCACGAATCAAACAGTCAGCAGGCAATAATCATGGAACTCAGGTGTGAGGAATCATGCTGCTCAGCTGGCAATAATCAAGCAGCTGAGCAGGCAGGAATTACGCAGCACAGCTGGCAATTGTCAAGCAGATGACAGGCAGGAATCGTGCAGCTCAGCTGGCAATTGTCAAGCAGATGAGCAGACAGTAATCACGCAGCTCAGCAGGCCCAGATCACGTGACTGAACTTGCACTGTTCACGTGGCTGATCATACACTGATCACGTGATGATCATGCACTGATCACTTGGATATCATGCACTGATCACGTGGCTGATCATACACTGTTCACGTGTCTGACCATGCACTGATCACGTGGCTGATCATGCACTGCTCATGTAATTGATCATGCACTGATCACGTGGCTATCATGCACTGATCACGTGGCTGAACATGCACTGTTCACGTGGCTGATCACACACCTGTCACGTGACATATCATGCACTGATCACGTGGCACTCATGCACTGATCACGCTGATCATGCTCTGCTCACGTAACTCATGCACACATCACGTGGCATCATGCATCTGCTTACGTGGTCTCATCATGCAATGATCACGTAGCAACCATACTGGCACGGACTGATCATGCAAAGATCACGCAAATGATCATGCACTGTCACGTGACTGATCATGCACTGATCACGTGACTGATCATGCACTGACCACGGCTACATGCTGCACTGATCACGGCTGATCATGCACCGATCACGAGCTACCATGCACTGATCACACTGATCATGCACTGATCACGAATTGATCCTGCACTGATCACGTGGCTCATCATGCACTGATCACGGCTGATCACACATGATCACGGATGATCATGCACTGATCCGTGGCTATCATGCACTGATCACGTGGCTGTCATGCACTGATCACGCGGATATCATGCACTGATCACGTGGCTGATCATGCACTCGATCACGTGACTGATCATGCACTGATCACGTGGCTATCATGCACTGATCACGTGGCATCATGCACTGATCACGTGGCTGATCAGGCACGATCACGTGAGCTACCATGTACTGGTCACGTGACTGATCATGCACTGATCACGTGACTGATCATGCATGACTGATCACGTGGCTGATCATGCACTGATCACGACTGATCATGCACTGATCACGTGGCTGATCATGCACTGATCACGTGGCTATCATGCACTGATCACGTGACTGATCATGCCTGATCTCGTGCTGATCATGTACTGATCACGTGGCTGATCATGCACTGATCACGTGACTGATCATGCACTGATCACGTGCATCATGCACTGATCATGTGGCTGATCATGCACTGATCACTGCTACCATGCACTGATCACGTGACTGATCATGCACTGATCACGGCTATCATGCACTGATCACGGCTGATGGCGCACTGATCACACAGCTGATCAGACACTGACTGACCGAGCTACCCGATCAGGTGAACTGATCATGCACTGATCACGTGACTGATCATGCACTGATCACGTGGCTGATCATGCACTGATCACGGCCTGACTGCTGCATCATTGCACAACTGATCACGGACTGATCATGCGCTCGACTGGCACTGATCATGGATGATCATGCACTGATCACGTGGCTGATCATACACTGATCACGTGACTGATCATGCACTGATCACGCATGATCATGCACTGATCACGTGACTGATCATGCACTGATCACGTGGCTGATCATGCACTGATCACGGCCACCGCACTGCTCACGTGGCTGATCGCGCACTGATCACGCAGCTATCATGCACTGGTCACGTGACTGATCAGACACTGATCACGCACTGAGCATGCACTGATCACGTGGCTGATCATGCACTGACACGTGGCTGATCATGCATGATCACGTGACTGATCATGCACTGATCACGTGGCTATCATGCACTGATCATGGCCGTCATGCACTGATCACGTGCTGATCATGCACCGATCACGTGACTGATCACACACGATCGCACGACTGATCATGCACTGATCACGTGGCTGATCATGCACTGATCACGTGGCTGATCATGCACTGATCACGTGGCTGATCATGCACTGATCACGTAGCTACCATGTACTGGTCACGTATGATCATGCACTGATCACGTACTGATCATGCACTGATCACGTGGCTGATCATGCACTGATCACGTGGCTGATCATGCACTGATCACGTAACTATCATGCACTGATCACGTGGTCATGCACTGATCACGTGGCTGATCATACACTGATCACGTGACTGATCATGCACTGATCACGTTGATCATGCACTGATCACGTGACTGATCATGCACTGATCACGTGACTGATCATGCACTGATCACGCGGCTATCATGCACTGATCACGTATGATCATGCACTACGATCACGTGGCTACCATGCACTGGATCACGTGACTGATCATGCACTGATCACGTGACTGATCATGCACTGATCACGTGGCTATCATGCACTGATCACGTGGCTGATCAGGCAATGACTGTAGCTACCATGTACTGGTCACGTGACTGATCATGCACTGATCACGAATTGATCATGCACTGATCATGGCTGATCATGCACTGATCACGGCTGATCATACACTGATCACGCGACTGATCATGCACTGATCACGTGACTGATCATGCACTGATCACGGCTATCATGCACTGATCACGTGGCTGATCATACACTGATCACGTGACCTGATCATGCACTGATCACGTGCTGATCATGCACTGATCACGACTGATCATGCACTGATCACGTGTCGATCATGCACTGACTGTCGGACTGATCATGCACTGATCGCGTGTCTGATCATGCACTGATCACGTGGCTATCATGCACTGTCACGTGGCTGATCATGCCATGATCACGCAGCTACCATGTACTGGTCACATGACTGATCATGCACTGATCACGTGACTGATCATGCACTGACTGTCACGTGGCTATCATGCACTACTCACGTGGCTGATCATGCATGATCATGTAGCTACCATGTACAGGTCACGGAATGATCATACACCCATCAGGTGACTGATCATGCACTGATCACGTGGCTATCATGCACTGATCACGAGACTGATCATGCACTGTTCACGTCTATATCATGCACTGATCACATGACTGCCCGTGCACTGATCACGTGGATGATCACACTAATCTTGTGACAGATCATGCACTGATCACGTGGCTGATCATGCACTGATACCGTGACTGAGCATGGACTGATCACATGACTATCATGTAGTGATCACGTGATGGCGCTGATCATGGATCTGATCATGGCGCTGATCATGTTTGCTATCATACACTGATCATGCTCTGGAGGCAATAAACAAAGAGCTGAGTAGGCACGAATCAAACAGTCAGCAGGCAATAATCATGGAACTCAGGTGTGAGGAATCATGCTGCTCAGCTGGCAATAATCAAGCAGCTGAGCAGGCAGGAATTACGCAGCACAGCTGGCAATTGTCAAGCAGATGACAGGCAGGAATCGTGCAGCTCAGCTGGCAATTGTCAAGCAGATGAGCAGACAGTAATCACGCAGCTCAGCAGGCCCAGATCACGTGACTGAGCATGCACTGTTCACGTGGCTGATCATACACTGATCACGCGATGATCATGCACTGATCACTTGGATATCATGCACTGATCACGTGGCTGATCATACACTGTTCACGGTCTGACCGCACTGATCACGTGGCTGATCATACACTGCTCACGAATGATCATGCACTGATCACGTGGCTATCATGCACTGATCACGTGGCTGAACATGCACTGTTCACGGCTGATCACACACCTGTCACGTGACATATCATGCACTGATCACGTGGCACTCATGCACTGATCACGTGGCTGATCATACTCGCTCACGTAACTCATGCACACATCACGTGGCTATCATGCACTGCTCACGTGGTCGTCATGGAATGATCACGTAGCAACCATATCACTGTAACGTGATGATCATGCAAAGATCACGTAAATGATCATGCACTGTTCACGTGACTGATCATGTACTGATCACGTGACTGATCATGCACTGACCACGTGCTATCATGCTCTGCTCACGGCTGATCATGCAACGATCACGAGCAACCATGTACTGGTCACGTGACTGATCATGCACTGATCACGAATTGATCCTGCACTGATCACGTGGCTCATCATGCACTGATCACGGCTGATCACACATGTATCACGTGACTGATCATGCACTGATCCCGTGGCTCTCATGCACTGATCACGGCTGTCATGCACTGATCACGTGATATCATGCACTGATCACGTGGCTGATCACACACGTATCATGACTGATCATGCACTGATCCTGCGCGATCATGCACTGATCACGTGGCTTCATGCACTGATCACGTGGCTATCGGCATGCTGATCATGTGGCTGATCAGGCACTGATCACGAGCTGACCATGTACTGGTCACGTGACTGATCATGCACTGATCACGTAATTGATCATGCACTGATCATGGCTGATCATGCACTGATCACGTGGCTGATCATACACTGATCACATAACTGATCATGCACTGATCACACGGACTGATCATGCACTGATCACGTGGCTATCATGCACTGATCACTTGGCTGGACATACACCGATCACGTGCCTGGTCATGCACTGATCACGTGGCTGATCATGCACTGATCACGTGACTGATCATGCACTGATCTCGTGTCTGATCATGCACTGATCACGTGGCATCATGCACTGCTCACGTGGCTGATCATGCCATGATCACGCAGCTACCATGTACTGGTCACATGACTGAGCATGCACTGATCACGTGACTGATCATGCAGTGATCACGTGGCTATCATGCACTACTCACGTGGCTGATCATGCAATGATCATGTAGCTACCATGTACAGGTCACGTGAATGATCATACACCCATCAGGTGACTGATCATGCACTGATCACGTGGCTATCATGCACGGATCACGAGACTGATCATGCACTGTTCACGCCTATATCATGCACTGATCACATGACTGCCCGTGCACTGATCACGTGGATGATCATACACTAATCTTGTGACAGATCATGCACTGATCACGTGGCTGATCATGCACTGATACCGTGACTGAGCATGGACTGATCACATGACTATCATGTAGTGATCACGTGACTTAATGGCGCTGATCATGTGACTGATCATGCGCTGATCATGTTTGCTATCATACACTGATCATGTGCCTCTGGAGGCAATAAACAAAGAGCTGAGTAGGCACGAATCAAACAGTCAGCAGGCAATAATCATGGAACTCAGGTGTGAGGAATCATGCTGCTCAGCTGGCAATAATCAAGCAGCTGAGCAGGCAGGAATTACGCAGCACAGCTGGCAATTGTCAAGCAGATGACAGGCAGGAATCGTGCAGCTCAGCTGGCATTGTCAAGCAGATGAGCAGACAGTAATCACGCAGCTCAGCAGGCCCAGATCACGTGACTGAGCATGCACTGTTCACGTGGCTGATCATACACTGATCACGTGATGATCATGTACTGATCACTTGGATATCATGCACTGATCACGTGGACTGTCATACACTGTTCACGTGTCGACCATGCACTGATCACGTGGCTGATCACACTGCTCACGTAACTGATCATGCACTGATCACGTGGCTATCATGCACTGATCACGTGGCTGAACATGCACTGTTCACGTGGCTGATCACACACCCGTCACGTGACATATCATGCACTGATCACGTGGCACTCATGCACTGATCACGTGGCTATCATGCACTGATCACGGGCTGATCACACATGTATCACGTGACTGATCATGCACTGATCACGCGGCTATCATGCACTGATCACGTACATCATGCACTGATCACGTGGCTGATCATGCACTGATCACGTGGCTATCATGCACTGTTCACGTGACCGATCATGCACTGAGCACGCATCTGATCATGCACTGATCACGTGGCTGATCATGCACTGATCACGTGGCTGATCATACACCGATCACGTAACTGATCATGCACTGATCACGTGGCTGATCATGCACTGATCATGGCTATCATGCACTGATCACTTGGCTGGACATACACCGATCACGTGCCTGGTCATGCACTGATCACGTGGCTGATCATGCACCGATCACGTGACTGATCATGCACTGATCACGTGTCTGATCATGCACTGATCACGTGGCTATCATGCACTGCTCACGTGGCTGATCATGCCATGATCACGCAGCTACCATGTACTGGTCACACGACTGATCATGCACTGATCACGTGACTGATCATGCAGTGATCACGTGGCTATCATGAACTACTCACGTGGCTGATCATGCAATGATCATGTAGCTACCATGTACAGGCCACGTGAATGATCATACACCCATCAGGTGACTGATCATGCACTGATCACGTGGCTATCATGCACTGATCACGAGACTGATCATGCACTGTTCACGCCTATATCATGCACTGATCACATGACTGCCCATGCACCGATCACGTGGATGATCATACACTAATCTTGTGACAGATCATGCACTGATCACGTGGCTGATCATGCACTGATACCGTGACTGAGCATGGACTGATCACATGACGATCATGTAGTGATCACGTGACTTAATGGCGCTGATCATGTGACTGATCATGCGCTGATCATGTTTGCTATCATACACTGATCATGTGCCTCTGGAGGCACTAAACAAAGAGCTGAGTAGGCACGAATCAAACAGTCAGCAGGCAATAATCATGGAACTCAGGTGTGAGGAATCATGCTGCTCAGCTGGCAATAATCAAGCAGCTGAGCAGGCAGGAATCACGCAGCACAGCTGGCAATTGTCAAGCAGATGACAGGCAGGAATCGTGCAGCTCAGCTGGCAATTGTCAAGCAGATGAGCAGACAGTAATCACGCAGCTCAGCAGGCCCAGATCACGTGACTGAGCATGCACTGTTCACGTGGCTGATCATACACTGATCACGTGATGATCATGCACTGATCACTTGGATATCATGCACTGATCACGTGGCTGATCATACACTGCTCACGTGTCTGACCATGCACTGATCACGTGGCTGATCATGCACTGCTCACGTAACTGATCATGCACTGATCACGTGGCTATCATGCACTGATCACGGCTGAACATGCAATGTTCCGTGGCTGATCACACACCTGTCACGTGACATATCATGCACTGATCACGTGGCACTCATGCACTGATCACGTGGCTGATCATACTCTGCTCACGTAACTCATGCACACATCACGTGGCTATCATGCACTGCTCACGTGGCTCGTCATGGAATGATCACGTAGCAACCATATACTGGTAACGTGACTGATCATGCAAAGATCACGCAAATGATCATGCACTGTTCACGTGACTGATCATGTAATGACTGATCATGCACTGACCACGTGGCTATCATGCTCTGCTCACGTGGCTGATCATGCAACGATCACGTAGCAACCATGTACTGGTCACGTGACTGATCATGCACTGATCACGCAATTGATCCTGCACTGATCACGTGGCTCATCATGCACTGATCACGTGGCTGATCACACATGTATCACGTGACTGATCATGCACTGATCCCGTGGCTCTCATGCACTGATCACGTGGCTGTCATGCACTGATCACGGATATCATGCACTGATCATGTGGCTGATCACACACGCATCACATGACTGATCATGCACTGATCCGTGGCTATCATGCACTGATCACGTGGTTATCATGCACTGATCACGTGGCTATCATGCACTGATCACGTGGCTTATCAGGCAATGATCACGTAGCTACCATGTACTGGTCACGTAACTGATCATGCACTGAGCACGAATTGATCATGCACTGATCATGTGGCTGATCATGCACTGATCACGTGGCTGATCATGCACTGATCACATAACTGATCATGCACTGATCACGTGAATGATCATGCACTGAACACGTGGCTATCATGCACTGATCACGTGGCTGATCATGCACTGATCACGTGCCTGGTCATGCACTGATCACGTGGCTGATCATGCACTGATCACGTGACTGATCATGCACTGATCTCGTGTCTGATCATGCACTGATCACGTGGCTATCATGCACTGATCACGTGGCTGATCATGCCATGATCACGCAGCTACCATGTACTGGTCACATGACTGATCATGCACTGATCACGTGGCTGATCATGCAGCGATCACGTGGCTATCATGAACTACTCACGCTGATCATGCAATGATCATGTAGCTACCATGTACAGGTCACGTGAATGATCATACACCCATCAGGTGACTGATCATGCACTGATCACGTGGCTATCATGCACTGATCACGAGACTGATCATGCACTGTCACGTCTATATCATGCACTGATCACATGACTGCCCATGCACTGATCACGTGGATGATCATACACTAATCTTGTGACAGATCAAGCACTGATCACGTGGCTGATCATGCACTGATACCGTGACTGAGCATGGACTGATCACATGACTATCATGTAGTGATCACGTGACTTAATGGCGCTGATCATGTGACTGATCATGCGCTGATCATGCTTGCTATCATACACTGATCATGTGCCTCTGGAGGCAATAAACAAAGAGCTGAGTAGGCACGAATCAAACAGTCAGCAGGCAATAATCATGGAACTCAGGTGTGAGGAATCATGCTGCTCAGCTGGCAATAATCAAGCAGCTGAGCAGGCAGGAACTACGCAGCACAGCTGGCAATTGTCAAGCAGATGACAGGCAGGAATCGTGCAGCTCAGCTGGCAATTGTCAAGCAGATGAGCAGACAGTAATCACGCAGCTCAGCAGGCCCAGATCACGGGACTGAGCATGCACTGTTCACGTGGCTGATCATACACTGATCACGTGATGATCATGCACTGATCACTTGGATATCATGCACTGATCACGTGGCTGATAATACACTGTTCACGTGTCTGACCATGCACTGATCACGTGGCTGATCATGCACTGCTCACGTAACTGATCATGCACTGATCACGTGGCTATCATGCACTGATCACGTGGCTGATCATGCACTGATCACGTGGCTGATCACACACTGTCACGTGACATATGCACTGATCACGTGGCATCATGCACTGATCACGTGGATATCATGCACTGATCACGTGGCTGATCACACATGATCACGTGACTGATCATGCACTGATCACGTGGCTGATCATGCACTGATCACGGCTATCATGCACTGATCACGTGGCTGATCATGCACTGATCACGTGACTGACTGCACTGATCACGTGATGATCATGCACTGATCACGCAGCTACTGGTCGCACTGATCACGTGGCTGATCATGCACTGATCACGTGGCTGATCATGCACTGATCACGGCTGATCATGCACTGATCACGTGACTGATCATGCACTGATCACGTGGCTGATCATGCACTGATCACGTGGCTATCATGCACTGATCACGTGGCTGATCACACTGATCACGCAGCTACCATGCACTGGTCACATGACTGATCATGCACTGATCACGTGACTGATCATGCACTGATCACGGCTATCATGCACTACTCACGTGGCTGATCATGCACTGATCATGTAGCTACCATGTACAGGTCACGTGAATGATCATACACCCATCAGGTGACTGATCATGCACTGATCACGTGGCTATCATGCACTGATCACGTGACTGATCATGCACTGTTCACGCCTATATCATGCACTGATCACATGATGCCTGCACTGATCACGTGGATGATCATACACTAATCATGTGACAGATCATGCACTGATCACGTGGCTGATCATGCACTGATACCGACTGAGCATGGACTGATCACATGACTATCATGCAGTGATCACGTGACTTAATGGCGCTGATCATGTGACTGATCATGCGCTGATCATGTTTGCTATCATACACTGATCATGTGCCTCTGGAGGCAATAAACAAAGAGCTGAGTAGGCACGAATCAAACAGTCAGCAGGCAATAATCATGGAACTCAGGTGTGAGGAATCATGCTGCTCAGCTGGCAATAATCAAGCAGCTGAGCAGGCAGGAATTACGCAGCACAGCTGGCAATTGTCAAGCAGATGACAGGCAGGAATCGTGCAGCCCAGCTGGCAATTGTCAAGCAGATGAGCAGACAGTAATCACGCAGCTCAGCAGGCCCAGATCACGTGACTGAGCATGCACTGTTCACGTGGCTGATCATACACTGATCACGTGATGATCATGCACTGATCACTTGGATATCATGCACTGATCACGTGGCTGATCATACACTGTTCACGTGTCTGACCATGCACTGATCACGTGGCTGATCATACACTGCTCACGTAACTGATCATGCACTGATCACGTGGCTATCATGCACTGATCACGTGGCTGAACATGCACTGTTCACGTGGCTGATCACACACCTGTCACGTGACATATCATGCACTGATCACGGGCACTCATGCACTGATCACGTGGCTGATCATACTCTGCTCACGTGAATCATGCACACATCACGTGGCTATCATGCACTGCTCACGTGGCTCGCATGGAATGATCACGTAGCAACCATATACTGGTCACGTGACTGATCATGCACTGATCACGTAAATGATCATGCACTGTCACGTGACTGATCATGCACTGATCACGTGACTGATCATGCACTGATCACGTGGCTATCATGCTCTGCTCACGTGGCTGATCATGCACTGATCACGAGCAACCATGTACTGGTCACGTGATGATCATGCACTGATCACGAATTGATCCTGCACTGATCACGTGGCTCATCATGCACTGATCACGTGGCTGATCCACATGTATCACGTGACTGATCATGCATCCCCTGGCTCATGCACTGATCACGTGGCTATCATGCACTGATCACGTGATATCATGCACTGATCACGTGGCTGATCATACACGATCACGTGACTGATCATGCACTGATCACGTGGCTCATGCACTGATCACGTGCTGATCATGCACTGATCACGTGGCTATCACACTGACTCACGGGCTGATCATGCAATGATCACGTAGCTACCATGCACTGATCACGTGACTGATCATGCACTGATCACGTAATTGATCATGCACTGATCACGTGGCTGATCATGCACTGATCACGTGGCTGATCATACACTGATCACGTAACTGATCATGCACTGATCACGTGACTGATCATGCACTGATCACGTGGCTATCATGCACTGATCATTGGCTGATCATGCACTGATCACGTGCCTGATCATGCACTGATCACGTGGCTGATCATGCACTGATCACGTGACTGATCATGCACTGATCACGTGGCTGATCATGCACTGATCACGTGGCTGATCATGCACTGATCACGTGACTGATCATGCACTGATCACGTGGCTGATCATGCACTGATCACGTGGCTGATCATGCACTGATCACGTGATGATCATGCACTGATCACTGTGGCATCATGCACTGATCACGTGGCTATCATGCACTGATCACGTGGCTGATCACACACTATCACATGACTGATCATGCACTGATCACGTGGCTATCATGCACTGATCACGTACATCATGCACTGATCACGTGGCTGATCATGCAACTGATCACGTAGCTATCATGCACGTCACGTGACTGATCATGCACTGATCACGAATTGATCATGCACTGATCACGTGGCTGATCATGCACTGATCACGTGGCTGATCATACACTGATCACATGACTGATCATGCACTGATCACGTGACTGATCATGCACTGATCACGTGACTATCATGCACTGATCACTGGCTGATCATGCACTGATCACGTGACTGATCATGCACTGATCACGTGGCTGATCATGCACTGATCACGTGACTGATCATGCACTGATCACGTGTCTGATCATGCACTGATCACGTGGCTATCATGCACTGCTCACGTGGCTGATCATGCCATGATCACGCAGCTACCATGTACTGGTCACGTGACTGATCATGCACTGATCACGTGACTGATCATGCAGTGATCACGTGGCTATCATGCACTACTCACGTGGCTGATCATGCAATGATCATGTAGCTACCATGTACTGGTCACGTGAATGATCATACACCCATCACGTGACTGATCATGCACTGATCACGTGGCTATCATGCACTGATCACGAGACTGATCATGCACTGTTCACGTCTATATCATGCACTGATCACATGACTGCCCGCACTGATCACGTGGATGATCATACACTAATCTTGTGACAGATCATGCACTGATCACGTGGCTGATCATGCACTGATACCGTGACTGAGCATGGACTGATCACATGACTATCATGTAGTGATCACGTGACTTAATGGCGCTGATCATGTGACTGATCATGCGCTGATCATGTTTGCTATCATACACTGATCATGTGCCTCTGGAGGCAATAAACAAAGAGCTGAGTAGGCACGAATCAAACAGTCAGCAGGCAATAATCATGGAACTCAGGTGTGAGGAATCATGCTGCTCAGCTGGCAATAATCAAGCAGCTGAGCAGGCAGGAATTACGCAGCACAGCTGGCAATTGTCAAGCAGATGACAGGCAGGAATCGTGCAGCTCAGCTGGCAATTGTCAAGCAGATGAGCAGACAGTAATCACGCAGCTCAGCAGGCCCAGATCACGTGACTGAGCATGCACTGTTCACGTGGCTGATCATACACTGATCACGTGATGATCATGCACTGATCACTTGGATATCATGCACTGATCACGTGGCTGATCATACACTGTCACGTGTCGACCATGCACTGATCACGTGGCTGATCATACACTGCTCACGTAACTGATCATGCACTGATCACGTGGCTATCATGCACTGATCACGGCTGAACATGCACTGTTCACGTGGCTGATCACACACCTGTCACGTGACATATCATGCACTGATCACGTGGCACTCATGCACTGATCACGTGCTGATCATACTGCTCACGTAACTCATGCACACATCACGTGGCTATCATGCACTGCTCATGGCTCACGGCGGAATGATCACGAGCAACCATATACTGGTAACGTGACTGATCATGCAAAGATCACGAATGATCATGCACTGTTCACGTGACTGATCATGTACTGATCACGTGACTGATCATGCACTGACCACGTGGCTATCATGCTCTGCTCACGTGGCTGATCATGCAACGATCACGGAGCAACCATGTACTGGTCACGTGACTGATCATGCACTGATCACGTAATTGATCCTGCACTGATTACGTGGCTCATCATGCACTGATCACGTGGCTGATCACACATGTATCACGTGACTGATCATGCACTGATCCCGTGGCTCTCATGCACTGATCACGTGGCTGTCATGCACTGATCACGTGGATATCATGCACACTGCGTGGCTGATCACACACGTATCACATGACTGATCATGCACTGATCACGTGGCTATCATGCACTGATCACGTGGCTATCATGCACTGATCACGTGGCTGATCAGGCAATGATCACGTAGCTATCATGTACTGATCACGTGACTGATCATGCACTGATCACGTAATTGATCATGCACTGATCACGTGGCTGATCATGCACTGATCACGTGGCTGATCATCATACACTGATCACATAACTGATCATGCACTGATCACGTGATCGATGCACTGATCACGGCTATCATGCACTGATCACTTGGCTGATCATACACTGATCACGCTATCATGCACTGATCACGGGCTGATCATGCACTGATCACGTGACTGATCATGCACTGATCTCGTGTCTGATCATGCACTGATCACGTGGCTATCATGCACTGCTCACGTGCTGATCATGCCATGATCACCAGCTACTATGTACTGGTCACATGACTGATCATGCACTGATCACGTGACTGATCATGCAGTGATCACGTGGCTATCATGAACTACTCACGTGGCTGATCATGCAATGATCATGTAGCTACCATGTACAGGTCACGTGAATGATCATACACCCATCAGGTGACTGATCATGCACTGATCACGGGCACGGCACTGATCACTCAGACTGATCATGCACTGTTCACGCCTATATCATGCACTGATCACATGACTGCCCGTGCACTGATCACGTGGATGATCATACACTAATCTTGTGACAGATCATGCACTGATCACGTGGCTGATCATGCACTGATACCGTGACTGAGCATGGACTGATCACATGACTATCATGCAGTGATCACGTGACTTAATGGCGCTGATCATGTGACTGATCATGCGCTGATCATGTTTGCTATCATACACTGATCATGTGCCTCTGGAGGCAATAAACAAAGAGCTGAGTAGGCACGAATCAAACAGTCAGCAGGCATAATCATGGAACTCAGGTGTGAGGAATCATGCTGCTCAGCTGGCAATAATCAAGCAGCTGAGCAGGCAGGAATTACGCAGCACAGCTGGCAATTGTCAAGCAGATGACAGGCAGGAATCGTGCAGCCCAGCTGGCAATTGTCAAGCAGATGAGCAGACAGTAATCACGCAGCTCAGCAGGCCCAGATCACGTGACTGAGCATGCACTGTTCACGTGGCTGATCATACACTGATCACGTGATGATCATGCACTGATCACTTGGATATCATGCACTGATCACGTGGCTGATCATACACTGTTCACGTGTCTGACCATGCACTGATCACGTGGCTGATCATACACTGCTCACGTAACTGATCATGCACTGATCACGTGGCTATCATGCACTGATCACGTGGCTGAACATGCACTGTTCACGTGGCTGATCACACACCTGTCACGTGACATATCATGCACTGATCACGGCACTCATGCACTGATCACGTGGCTGATCATACTCTGCTCACGTAACTCATGCACACATCACGTGGCTATCATGCACTGCTCACGTGGCTGCTGCGGAATGATCACGAAGTAACCATATGCTACTGGTCACGTGACTGATCATGCACTGATCACGTAAATGATCGCACTGATCACGTGACTGATCATGCACTGATCACGTGACTGATCATGCACTGATCACGTGGCTATCATGCACTGATCACGTGGCTGATCATGCAACGATCACGTGGCAACCATGTACTGATCACGGATGATCATGCACTGATCACGCACTGATCATGCACTGATCACGTGGCTCATCATGCACTGATCACGGGGCTGATCACACATGTATCACGTGACTGATCATGCACTGAT